>NW_013952793.1:12661-14161 GCF_001266775.1 Austrofundulus limnaeus
TATATATATATACACACACATACATATAGTATATACATGTATATTTATGCTGTATATGAGGTTTAAATATATATGTGTGTTGTCTTTATTCTAGGTATTTTGTACAAGTGATTTTGCTGAGTTGCACTGTTGATTAATTTACTTGTGCTGAAACAATCTAAATGTAAATTGGACCTCTCTATCTGTGTCTCCCAGACTATAATGGAAGAGAATTTAAATGACCTGGTTGCTTCTCATCCTTTCTGATGCAAAGCTAAATTTTGGATAAAGATGACTTCCATGTAAACAAAAAGAAATTAAAGGTAACAAACAAAAGTAGCTATCAATTCAATTTCTCAGCAGTCATTTTGCTTCAGCAGAGCTGAATGACTTCAAGCATATTAACAAAGAGGCTGCATTCTATTTTTGCACTCCTACTTGGTATTGCTCTGTAGAACATGCTCAGAAATGTGAAATGAAACCCTCATCAACGTTTTAAGAAATAGAAGTCAGAATACATTGCTGACCTCTTCTGATCAGCAAAGTAGTCCTACAAAGCGAGGGTCTTTCTGAGCTTTATCTCCCGATGTTTCTCTCATGATAAGGTAAACCTGAGCTATAACATACAAAAAAAAAAAACATAATATAGTGCCATTTGATTCCTGCAAAACTAACAGAACAACACAGACATGAAGGAAATAAGAAACACGCTGCTGCCTCCGTGTGGCCAAGTAAGGAAAATATGTACAAACCATTTCCTGAAGATATATTTAATTTTAGATGAGTACTGTTAGGATCTCAAGGGTTTAGGCCCATTCAGCAAATGTTCAGATACAGGAAAGACTTTCCCAGCTTGATTTTCAGTAAATGCAATCACTGGAGCTTATTTTACAGGAAAACAACATGATACTAAGATGTAATCAGTCACAATCAGGTTTGTGCTAAAGGTTTTAACATTCTAGAACAGATCAATCCTAAAAATAAAACACATTCAATAGAAGGGAGAAAGGAAAATAAATAGGGTTCCTGTTAGCTGTGCATATAAAGAAAAAGAGAAAAATAAACATGTTGTGGTGCCACTGTGCAGTTACAGCGGAATGATTTTCTATATTACCCTAAGTTGATGTTTGTTGTTCTTCTGTTGTTCTCTTTTCAGTGGCTCACTAAGGAGTGTCATAACCTTCTCGTCTTTCTGCACCTTCCTGTGTCTGCTGGGAAGATGATGGTGTTCTTGTCCTTGCTGAGTGAAAACGTCTCTCTTATGATTATATTAAGTTGGTTCACCCTTAAGAATCCCTTTGAATTTTCAAGCTGAATGTATTGCGTTTACCAGGGCGTGTCAACTTAATTGCCCAGGGGGGGCTTAATTATTCAAAACCAGTAGCTCAGGTGTCAGGCATTAAATAAAAAAAAACAAATTTATTTTAACATTTTCTAATTGAAAATGAAATTTTTAAATTAGATTTAAATAAAAAAATAACAATTTATCAATTAAATTGTATATTAAAGATAGTAATTATT
>NW_013952793.1:22412-24193 GCF_001266775.1 Austrofundulus limnaeus
CACACACACACACACACACATATATATATATATATTAGTGCTGGCCACGTTAACGCAATGCTTAATGGCGATAATTATTTTTAACGCGCGTTAATGCAGTTAGATTAGTTTCTCACAGACCAACACACATACATACACGCACACAAACCGTTGTCACGGGGAGCAGGATCTTGATCACTATTGGCTGTTGAAAGCCATCGTAACACGTCTCAATCAATGAGAGCCTTTGTTGTTGATACGTGGCCTTATAGCACTGCGCACACATGAACCAAGAAAATTAGCAGCATGGACAGAAACTTGAAGACAGGTACTGGAATTTTACATGGTCACTTTCATTTCAAAACCCTTCCTGACAGTAGTTTGGATAAAACGAAAGTTATTTGTAAATTCTGCAGCATTGAACTGTCCTACCACCGGAGTTCTTCGAGCCTGAAGTACCATTTAAATTCAAAACACACTCTCGATGCTAACCTACCAGAAGCTGCAACAAACAGTGGAGGGAGGCTTCTGCAGACAAGGCTGGATGCAGCATGTGGACAAAAGGTAGAAAAACCAAAGCAAGACAGGCTAACGAATGCTATATCAAAGTGGATAGCTACAAACTGCAGGCCTATTAGCATTGTGGAAGATGTCGGTCTGTGTGACGTCCTTAGGACTGCAACTAATGACAGTACGTATGAGCCTCCCTCACGGCAAACCATCAAAAGAAAAATTCATGAGTTATATGAAAAAGAGAGAGCTACAAAAGAACCAAAGAAAAAGTGTGCCCTACTGGCTGTTTCATCAGAGTCTGACTCTGGTGAAGATGAAAACTCATTTGAGAACACTTTGTCTCACTACAAAACGGAGCCCACTATCAGTACAGATGCCTGCCCCTTAGAGTGGTGGTCCAAACACACAGGAGCATACATGGGACTGGCCAGAAGTACTTGGCCACACCTGCAACGTCTGTCCCTTGTGAAAGGTTATTTTCTCTTGCCGGTCATGTTGTACAAAAAAAGAGAGTTTCTTTTTCATCTGAAAATGTTAATGAACTTGTTTGTCTCAGCAACTGGCTTGGTGCAGAGGAGTGAGAAAGGTATAGTTGGATGATTGTTTTTATTTTCCTTTTGACTGAAGTTTCCTTAAAGGAAATCCAGAGTAATCAGGTACTATAAATAGTAAAATCTCTTCTGCACAGTTAATTCTGTTTTACTATTATTGTGTTTGCACTTGACCTTTTCCAAAAGGTACACTTTATGTTACACTATTATATTATGGTGTTTGCACTTGACCTTTTTCCAAAAGGTACATTTTATGTTACACTATTATATTATTGTGTTTGCACTTGACCTTTTTCCAAAAAGTATCCTTTATGTTAAATGTGAATTGTTTATTATTATGCTCCCTGATTTAAAAAAAAAATGTTTCTGCTTGCAATCTGTCAGAAATAAATGTATGTATAGTTCTTAAGCAGTTGTTAATTTAGTAAGATTCTGGGGTTACTTTAAACTCATTTTTATTTCTCTAAAGAAGAACATCTATGCCCTGGAAAAACCTTTGTTTCATATATTTATATAGGGGATAACTGATGCTTATGTTAAGATTTTTATTTATTTTCCTGTTACAAAGTGCCTTTTTTGTTAAACCTTTTTATATTAAATGTTTCTTAAAAATTCAACATCTTTAAGTCTTAATTTAATTTTCTGCATAATAATGAGATAAATCGAGATTAATCTCAAAAATATCTTGATCTTGATCGCGATTAAAAGTTATAATCTATGGCCAGCACTAATATATAC
>NW_013952793.1:25778-33334 GCF_001266775.1 Austrofundulus limnaeus
TATATATATATATATATATATATCAGCAGGTGAATAACCTTACTGTCTGTTACAGTCATGATGCTAATAGCTTACAATACTCTATAACCTGAATGATTAAAATCCTTCATTTCACAGTAGCTGTGACTCAGTTCCTCCACTTAAGAGTTTATTTTTCAGCTGTTTCTCTTGTCTCTCAGAGCTCTGAAAAGATTAGCAAACTTCCTGTCATACATGCTACAGTATCTGTATTTTGATGCTGATGAGAGGCCCAAAGTTCCTGTGATAAATTGCTGCAGATGTTTCCTCCTCTCCCAAAGGAGACAAACTGTGAATTCCCTTCAATAAAATTCCATCAGAGAGGATAACACCTTTTTTATGTCTCTCACTCTCCCCTATGCTCCCTCCCTCCTATTTTTCTATTTACACAGGAAAGATTGGTTTCAATTATAATTTGCCATTAAAATGTTACAGCATGTGCTTATGAAATTAACATACAGTCTTGTACAAGATCAATATTGTCCTTAACACAATAAAGAAAAAGATTATGTGCATGAGTGAAACTTGTAGGGTTTTAGATTCTATCCTTTGCAAAATGTGAACATTTTTGTGCTGATATAACCAAGATCTGTTCCTTCTTTTATCTCATCTGCCACTGAAAAGTTTTAAATAAGTCTCCATGTTTGCCAAAGAGTTATCTGACAGCACCGCTCACAAACAGCTAGCATCACACCACATTTAAGTTCACAACATGGTCTTTCATTAGCAGGGGTAAAGTGGCTAGAAATGGAAAAAAACAAACAAAAAAAAAACAAATAGGGGGTTTGCTGGGCAAACACCCTGGCCAGTTTAGGACCCTCCAGTTGGATGAATGCGTGTTGAAGGAGTATATGGTTTAAAGTTGACCCAGCTGATTGGGTTAGGATGTGAGTGGACAGGATGGTTTCCCTGTGACGAGGTTCTGAACCACAAAAACAGGGTAAAAGTTAAGTGATGTTTATTTACGAGTGAGTTAAACTGATCGGGGGACTGGAAGTGAGTCTGTGGGGAGATGAAGGTGAGAGTTGAATAAAAGGACCCCATAGACTTCATCTGTTGAGGATTAAGTCTTTCTTGTTCTGTCATAAACAATTTGAGGAAGCCAATGGGAGTCCAGGGCTACGTTCACACTGCAGGCAAATCCGACCCAAATCCGATTTTTTTTGACCCATCTGACTCATATCCGATTTTTTTATGACAGTCTGAACGAGACAAATCCAATTTTTTCAAATCCGACCCAGGCCGTTTCAGTATGTGGTTTTAAATCGGATATATATCTGATGTTTTCAAAGTGACTGCAGTGTGAACGCTCATGTCACATTCATCTGACTTTTTCATCAGTGAGGAGGGGGTGAAGGATCGATAAGACACTAACCTCAAGTTACGCTGTTTAAATCTGTTGCTCCATGTGTTTACAGCTCCAAAACACAAGTCCAGTTGCTTCATCTTTTTACTTTTCATTTTCCACGTAGATAGTTTGATAATAACGATGTGCAGCCTGAGTCGCGGAGAGTATCGATCCTAAAGTTCGATACTCGGTCGATACTTTTTTTCCAGCTCGTAGTTTCGTTCAAAAAAAAAAAGGCTTCACTGGAGCATCCCGGTCAGAGGCAGGTTCAGATATAAACACTGAACTAAAGAAGCAGGTCAGATAATTATTTAATCGGCTCTGATTAAACAACAACTTCAGRTKYDATGCGCAAAATGTAGCATCCATGCTAGCTCTGTAAACAAACAAGCCGGCTGATGAGACGTCACGTCTTTTACTGCGCATGCGTGTCACATCAACACACAGCATAGAGTATAATCTCCCCACCCTGAAGGGTTTGAGAATAAGATAGTTCTAGGAGAGGCAGGAAATGTCAGGATTGGAGTATGGTGGAGGCCTGGGTCTGGTCTTGAAAATCTGAGACACTAATGTAAAGGTGTTCTAATGTTTAATATCGTGAACCGTCTCAAGCATGATGATCGAAGGTATAAATGGGATGTTTTCTCTGCAAATATCTCAGCAGTGTTGATGATTTAAACTGCTGTGGTGCTGTCTGAGTAATTGATATTTGGTTTTCTTAAATACTCTCAAAGAACTGAACAGCTTTACTGATGGTGTTCAGCTTGTGAGTCATAGATGGGAAAAAAGTTGTGTCAGAGTTGAGGGGAATGTCAACTAGCTGGTGAAGTCAAAAACGTTCCAGGAAAACACAGAGTTTTATTGGAAACTTGTTATTGTGAGAATGTGTGTTTTTGTTGTCTTTTGTCATACCTCCCTCTTGTGCTCCCTTGTCGTCATTACGCCTCTTTCCCTCAGATTGTTGTGATTACTTCTCAGTCAACACACACACCTGTCAGTAGCTTCCCATTAGTGTTTTTCATCAGCTGTTGTTCATCTCCTCATTTCCTCTGTTTGTATATACTCTGGGTCAGCCTTCCACACACTCACTGGTTCATTGTTTGGTATTCCTCAAACTGTTATGGTCTTCTTTTGGTTTTCAGTCTTAGTGTTTTACTTTAGTTGTTTTGCTGCCTCGTCAGCTTTTTGATTTTGTTTAAATAAATAGTTTTTTTTTATGAACCGCTCGAGTCCGCCTGCTTTTGGGTTCTTCCTGTGTCAAAACCTGACAATTATAATTTATTAATAGTTTATTCATTTTTGAGTTTAATCTGAGATGAATTGTACGATGATTTGAGTATGATAGATATGAGCAGGAGCCAGCAGTTGTGAAATCTGCATATGCTCATTATAGTGTAAAGAAATAGTGATTCATTACACTCTCACTAAAAGTGGAAGCTCTTCAGATGATTGTGAGAGTCCTGTGGATGTGCAAACATGAGGTTTGTGCCATGAAGGAAAGTTGTGTGAAACATCAGCACATTCTCACTCCCTAGTGTGGACGCTTGGTCAGGCTTCCTCTGCGTCACTTATTGATGTGTTGGCTACCCCCTCTCATCATTAGTTGATGACACAAGAACAAAGAGGAGGAGCCCATTCTTAAATAAAAAAAACATATAAAATGTGCTTCAACTAACCCTGACCCAAACCATAGCCCTTAACCCTAGAGTTAACCTCTATGACTCCTAAACATCCAACCGATGACCTCACTACCTAACTAGTAAGCCTAATCCCTAAATTTAAACACTGACCTCAAACCTAAAACATAATCTGATGCGTCACTTAATGAAGGGGATCTCTGCAGTCACTAAGTAGGACTTTCTTATTTTGTGGGAGGAGTTGGCCCAAGACCTGACTGGTCAGATTGAGGGTGTGGTTTTTAAGAAGCTGGGGCCAGTGGGGAGTAGCTTGGTTGAGTCCGGCAGGAAGTGACCACGTTTTTTACGTCAAAAAGGAAAAGATAAGTAGGTCCTCTGGATGGGTTCTTCTTTAGTGAAACATTTCGTCTCTCCTCCAAGAGACTTCTTCAGTCTGATCAGTTCCAGGTGAACTCAGCCTTATAAGCACTACCTCCACATGGTGGACAAACAGGTTAGTCATATGCAAAAGAGGGGCATCGCCGAACAATAGGCTTGATTAGCTCAATTTAGTCACATGCAAAATGTGGCTATATGAGCAGTGACAGTGAAATACAGTTTGTTTTTCAAGATTAATTTTAGTCATAACCTGAGAAAGGAAGGTGCTAGCTGCACAAAATTTGAACAATGTAGAGGGGATGTGTAACAATTTGGCTCAGTCAAATCACATCCCTGACCAGCCCGTATTTTTTATATAAAAATCAATATGAATATTAGTCATAATTTGGGACAGGAAGGTGCTTGTCGCATGAAATTTGAAGTCAATGAATCATGTTTACATGTTTACAATTATTTTTATTAGAGTCATTTTTCAGTTTGAAACTGTACACAGACAGTCAGTAAATGACTTTGTTTTACTATTGTCGTTACTTCCCCTTTTAAGCTGCCCCACAAGTCAAGACAATCCAATCAATCACGATTAGGGTCAACTATGCCCACATCAAGACCTCTGCCAACCACGGGTAGGGCCATCTCCGCCCACAGGACAACATGTACTGCAGAGACCCAACGCCGCATCAATAAGTGATGCAGAGGGAGCCTGACCAAATGTCCATTTGATGTATAGGGATTGAGAAAGTGTTGGAAACATGGAGGTGAAAATGACTGAGTGATGATAAGGAGGTTGTTGAAAGATGACAAATGTCAGACAGCTTGTGGTTGTAAAACAGCATTACGTGTGGCGGGTATGAGAGTCATGGTTCCACATGGTCTGTGAAGAGGTGTGCACTGAAGAAACACTCAGAGTTCCTGAAGAGGTGTTAAAATCTGTATGAAAAAGTGAGGCTTTAAAGTGTTGAGGATGCTTGCTTTAAAACACCGGGCACTGTGGTCTGCTCGAACAGATGATGGTGATAGCAGGACTAATAAATGCTAATATTAGGACAAGTCTGAAGACAGGGAGGCCCGGTTGATGCTTGAAATGTGAGTGAACAGCAAAGTAATTGGCTTTCTCTGTGTGGAAGAGCAATGAAGTATGGATAGTCAAGTGAGGCTTGCAGCCATCGGTGATAACAACTTTGGAAAGCCAGGAGCTCAATCATCCAGAATGTTTGACGGTGATAGCTTGATTGCTGTGTGCATATTGCAGAAAAGACGCTGGGGATTAGACATGGCAATGCTTCGTGTGTAAGAGCCATGAACAGATAGATGATTCAGTCATGAGTTATCAGTCTGTCATCATGACTGCTCACTTACAGAAGACAGTGCATTTGAGGTTCAAGACAATTGACCAGGGACATGAGCTAGTGTGGAATTAGTAGTAGTATTAGCTTAAAAAGCTGACTTGAACAAACAAATAAACTCACATTCAGTCATTTCCACATTGCCAGTTAATCAAAAAAATCTATATTTATTGAAAGAAAATGGGTACATTGACTTTGAAGGACGACAAAAAACAAGCTACAGAAATACAGATACATTTAGAGGTTCACAAAACTTACAATTCACAAAATGTAGCACAAAGTCAGCCGTATGATGGAGGTTTGATGGCATAGTTTTTTTTACAGTTTAAACCGTGAACATAAAATCAAATGACAACTAAAATGGTTTGATGTAACCAGCAGAAACCATCAGACTGTATCAAACCTTCATTTGAACCTTTTACAATCCCCCATTTGCATCCCGCAAGTTTGTGACAGTGGAGAGAAAGACGACTCCCTTTTACAGTAAAAGAAAGATAACTCCAGTGGAAGCACCAGGATGAGCAGTCATGTGCTTCAACTTTTATTATTTTTTTATTTTTTGGGTGGGGGGGGGGGTTGAGAGGAAAGAAGACAAAATGATTGAGCAAGACCATAGAGTTAAACATCACTAGAATGAGCTGCACATGGCCGACGTTGCTACAGTAGATCACACGATCCAGCTTTATACATCCATGAGCAAAACTTACTTCCTTTAGCGAACCATAGAAAACACAGATTACAAAAAGGGTAAAAACCTAAAATATTTTTTAAGTTGAAAAAACTTTTGACCCAATCTTCAAAGTACTGTGTTTTTGTTGTTTTGATGGAAAAACTTGATTAGTTTGTGAAATAAGAAAAGTTTTTTTTGTTTTCACTTTTTTAGCTGAGATCCATCTCTCCAGGTTTCAACTGCAAACTCTGAATGACTTTCTGTCAAGGTTATGTGCTGAATACTGAACAACCATTTGTGTTCATCACCGTTAACCACGCTTGAGAGAAACCCGAACAATATGGACCAAAACACATCCCAGAGGTGGCTGTTGGAGCTTTTCAGACCATAAACAAAACGTACAACTTGTTGAGGGCTTGATATAAATTTAAAAAGATTTCTTTCTTACACATTTTGAAAAGATTAATTACACCCACACTGCAGAGGTAGACAAACACAGCATACTGAAGATTTGTGACATTTAAAAAGATGAGTTGTTTCTGGAGGATGCTGTTTTTTATATAACCATTGTATTCTTATGTTAGCATAGATTTGTGCAAACAATCTATTTTATTATGAAATCATTTCATTTGACTTGTCTCTCCTCCAAATACGTAGGTTCTTTTTTTATCCCTCCACCCTCAACACACACACGCACACACATGCATGCACAAATACAAATGTGTATGTGTATTACACATAATAGACATACATTATACATTATTGCTATTATTATTATTGGTATTGGTATCCAATGTGAATGATGTTTGCTTGCTCTGCAATGGTGCATGTGTCTGTATGCTACTTTAATGCTCCTGTGTTGCTGTTTCTTTCATGTATTTATTTCAAACTGGGGCGGGGGTGTCAATCTAACATATTTATCATCGAAGACTTTCCAACAATAATACCTTGATGCCCACATCTGTATCAGTTTTGAACTGTGTTGCCTCTCAGAAGTATGGTAAGCTGGATACTTTTATAGCAAATATTTTAATTCTGTCTATAGAAATCATTATTTATGAAAAGAGAGTAAATTGTTTCCAAGACAGGATAATGTAAATGTGAAAAAAAATGCAATTTTATCAGCTGCCTATTTGTATGTAAATCAACAAACAGTTTGCTCTTTAATGTGAAATGAGTTGCAGATTATTGCATCAGAAGTTGTTTTTTTTTTCAGTAGGAGTGTGATCTATGATAAAGGATCAGACATGTGAGATGATGCCTCAACTTTTAAAATAATATATGAAAAGGAGCAACCATGTTTTGGGACTGTGGCTAAATTGACAATCTGTGAAGTAAACAAAGTGAAACACCCCAAATCTGTCCTCAGTAATCATACCATGCTTGACGGCATCATCAAAGGTGTGCAAACATGTGGTGTTTGCATGTGCTAGGTGTCTGCAGCACCCTACCCCTCAGCTTCACTTGTTATATTTTTGTTACATGGGAATACATTACGTTTTCACATTTTGACTACAGCAGAAGCCTTTGAATTTTAGCTCCAGGATCTAACACTGCCTCACAGACTCTTCATTAAACACAACAAGATGAATAAAGATGAAGGTGGTGAAAACAAGTGCAAGAACCAAAGTTTGAACTTCTATGGAACTTATGCACTGTGTCACATTAAATTATCAGAGCAGTAAGGTGCAGGTCAGGGGTAACATGTTTAAATAAGAAAACATGATGGATTTTTTCAGGCCCAGTATCCAGGAAAGGAGGGTCTAAGGCAGGGAGGGACAACTTAAATGATGGAGGGGCCGCACTGTTTGTTGACACTACCAGATGCTCAAATGCATGTTTAACAATTGTACACTTTTTCAAATAAATAATGATATAAAATGTTTGAAGCAAACAAAATACTTGCTTACTTTATGAGCTGAAGTATAGTGACATAAGATGGCTTGAATGCCAATTCCTGCATGATTCTAGTAAAAAGTATTTGTTGTTTATGCTTGTGACTTCAGTAAACTTTTAATATTTAGCTTTGTGCAACATATTATAGTGGCGACTTATATTAAAATCCTTCACGACAGACATTGTTTCTACGCAGACTAAACACAGTGGATTACCTTAAAATTCTGTGAAGATAGCATGCTCCTAAAAGAAAAAAGTAATTAATG
>NW_013952793.1:34199-41398 GCF_001266775.1 Austrofundulus limnaeus
CACACACACACACACACACACACACACACACACACACACACACACCCACACACATCCACACACACATATATTTTCCCCAGTCTCTTCAGTCTCTGTAGGATATGTAATGCTGTTTTTTGAAGAAAGGACTGACTCAGTGACGGATGCACATCTGCTTTACAATGCTCCATTATTAATGTGTTATTAATGTCAGTCACTGGCCTCTTAAAGATCTGGATCTGGTTTTAGAAGCATTTTGATCTGGTTATTGAATTTATCTGATGCATATTTCTTAATATCTTTTCCACACGCTTTGTCATCAAAACAATCTGATAATTTGGTTGAATTGTTAAAATCCTCATCAAAAGTCTAAAACTAAGACCTTATTAAATCAGTTTGTGTTGCCTGAGGATTTTGCACAAGTAAATTTTAAACTGACCCCCTTTACAAATATTTGTTTTTGGTTCAGATAAAGTTTACTCAACATTTTATTTTAGATTTTAAGAGTATACTGCTTCAGAGTATTTTCTTGTTAAATCATTGTAAATTTGTGAATACAGCTGTATGAATCTGGTTTAGGTCATTTAGAGAAGTGATGTGACGTTCACCAACGATCCAAATCTTTTGACGGCTCTCGGAGCCGACTCGCGGGCAGTAACGAGTCATTTGTAGTTTTATTTATTTTATTCCTCATATAATCTTTATTTTTTCATACTTAAAATGCTCCCGCTTTGCTTTTTCACAGAAAACAGGCAGAGCGGTGGAGTATAGAAGCTCACGGGGAAAGGGGAGGGGCGTTTCTGCTTGACTAAACACATGGTTCCACCCACGTAACGTGATGACGTAATTCCCTATGTGATGACGTAACTTGTTCAAAATCGAAAGGCTCTTTTGAACAGCTCTATGAAACAAATGGCTCCCCAAGATCCCAATCCCTTCAAAGAGTCATTTAGCCCATCACTAATTTAGAGGAATTAAAACATAAATCATCAAAGTAATTACTTTACAGGCGTTCCTCAGAATATTGATTCTCAAATTCTTAGTTTTTGTTTATTTTGTGTTATGTTGATTTTTATGGTTTGTTCATTATCGATTCTATGTTTAATGTAGGTTATTTTTGTAATAAAATCCTAAAAGATAAAATAGATTTATCCTACTCACCTGGTTTAAATTTATGATGAGTTCCCTGTAATTACAAATCATTTTAGCTGATGAGTTCTGATAATGATTGAATTCTTAAAGATATAATTAAACTGTGATTAGTTGATGAATCAACTTGGTGCCTCAGCTTTAAAAAGAGACAAAATATGAGGTAAGTTGATGAAAAAGTATTACTCTTCTTTTGTAATCCTCATGCTGTGTCTGTGCCATATTACATTTCTTCTGTCAGAGTTTAACCGTATTTTGTGTTTTAAAGTAACTCTACCCCAGTTTTCTCAAAGACTGACACCAACATCCAATTTCATCTGAAGGCATGCAGGCAATTCAACTGTGGCAGAGAAGGCAGTTTATTAATGATGCATCGGGGGAACACCATGAAACAAAATAAGATGGAAACAGTGAAAGAGTTCATTAGCTTGTGTTTATTTGCTTCAGAGTTATATTTGAATCACATCGAAACACCTGCAGAGTTAGAGCGGAAAGAACATGATTTATAAAATATAAAGTGAGACCTTGAAAAACAATATGCATGTAGGACAAGCATTTTGAACACAGATGCTGTGCAGCTGGGGATGCACGTGCAATATAGTGTTTGAAAGGTTCAAATCTTTTAAAGGGGCCATATTATGTGTTTCTCAGGCATACATTTAAATACTACACCATAATAAAGCATTTATGTCACCTTTGGTTATTAAAATGTTGTTTTTATGTTTAAATAGAAAATAAACTTATCTTCTCATCACTTTCTCTTCTAAACGTCTTGAAATCGGCCTCTGTCTCTTTAAGAACCTCCTTCTGCATCTGCCCTGTCCCATTCAGTGCGGGGGGCTTGTGCGTGCGCTATGATGCAGTTTACTTGGCATCTGAAAATACATTTCCTCAAAGGTATTTTTCACTTTGACTTTGCTTTGTTACTGCCGAGAGCCTGCAGGAGTCATGGGCCGGGTGTGTGGGGTGGGGGGTGGGGGTTGGGGAGGTGTGCTACGTGATGAGGAAGCTCGGCTTAAAGACACATCCCAGAGGTGTTTCTGGTCCCCACCTGTCGTTTTGCTCCTCAGCATGGCTTCCTAAAACACTGTAGGATTTCTCAAACATGCATGAATCAGTGATTGGTTCATGATACAGTGCTCACAGCATTATAAATATTCTGTAACAGCAATAAAAGCAAAAATTATAAAATAGTCTGCAGTCTAAAACTAACTGGTAATGCACCAAATATGGAAAAGAAGGTTTATAGACTAAAGGTCTTGAGAATGTTGAGAATAGTGTTAGAAAAGGAAGCTGTAAATTAGGTGACATTGTGGATGGGGAATGTGCCCCAACTGGGCCAGCCTGACTCAGATCATTCTTGTTTGAATGTGCATGGAAGCTGATATAGAAGGACAGAATTTATGATCTGTGAAGGAGGTATAAAAGAAACCAAGCAGTTTATTTATTTATTTTATTTTATTTTTTAGGGTATAGTGAGTTTTTTTATACAAAAGTGCTGCATTGTTTAGATTTGAACCAATGCTTAAAGGGTCAATATCATGTAAAATCAACTTTTTTGAGTTTTATGTCATGTTATAATGTTACACTCTCATAAAAAAAAAACATGCCCAAAGCCTTGCTTTGACTCATTCATGCATGTTTGAGAAATCCTGCAGTGTTTTTAGGAAGCCATGCTGAGGAGCAAAACGACAGGTGGGGACCAGAAACACCTCTGGGACGTGTCTTGAAGATGAGCTTCCTCATCACGGAGCACACCTCCCCACCCCCCACCCCACACACCCCGCCCACAACTCCTGCAGGCCAGGCTCACGGCAGTAACAACACTCTAAAAATGAAATGTTGGATTTACTTAACCATGTTATGTTACCTGGTTCCACTTAACTGAGTTGAGTAAATTCAAAGCAATTCTTTAGCTAAAAAACTGGTATATTGCTTTGAATTTACTCAACTCATTTAAGTGGAACCAGGTAACATAACATGGTTAAGTAAATCCAACATTTCATTTTTTACAGTGAAAGCAACCGAAAGTGAAACTGTCTTCTGAGCTTCTCACTCAGTGCAGCTCTTTTCAGATTCAAAATACCTTTGAGGAAATGTATTTTGCTGAAAAGCTAAAATTAGCACAGAGAAACAGAAAGAGCATGTTAGCTGAGTTAAGCAGTGGGAAGCTGAAATTGTCACAAAATGGTAATTTAGCAGAAAATAAGCTCAAATTAGCTAAAACATTGCTAAAACCACAAAAACAGCTGAAATTAGCAGAAAACAGCTAAAAGAACCAGAAAAAGCTGAAAGAATCGTAAAAAAGTTTAAATTAGCCGAAGAATAATGGGTTAGAATGATAGCTAAAAATACAGAACAAAGCTAGCCTGGCCCTTGCCTTCCTACGCAGTTCTGCTCAATACTAGTTTTGCTTCATAGTCCATGGGCTAGGGTGGCCCACCATGCCTCCCTCCATTACTTAATATCAGATTAAGTATATTACTCCCCTAAGGTCATCTGACACCCCACCAACCACCACCACCACATTCCCCATGCAGCACGTGACTGAGGACAAACTTGTGTTTTGAGGAACAGCTATGTATCATAAAGCACAAACACAGCAAAAACAGGAACTCTAAAATTATAACTTTTTGGCTGCTATCTGTTATTTTTCCACTGAAACATTTCAGCTTAACACAAATAAGTGTTTAAAAGCACAGCAGTGTAAAAATCTGCCTGCTAGAAAAATCAGCAAGATCTTTGAAACAAGCAGTCAATATGTTCACCAAACTACGGTGCACGGAAACATCTTACTGCTGTTTATTACATCACACAAACTGGTTAGTGATGCAAGTAATGAGTTACCTAATCGCAGGGGTGAGACAATGAAAATGAACCACGTGATTTTAGACCATAACATCCCTTTCAGACAGTTTAATCCTGTTGAATGTGGTTCGTCCTTCTCGGTGGTATGCTGACATTACCCTGGATACCGTGGCTCTTGATACATCACAAAGACTTGCTGTCTTGGTCACAGATGCGCCAGCAAGACGTGCACCAACAATCTGTCCTCTTTTGAACTCTGGTATGTGTAGGGCCCACATGGTCATTTCATTTCAGTATCATTTTGTTTATTACTTTGCTATTCTGAACCAGCTTCAGACACTACAGGCACTGTATCAAACTGAACTCAAACTGAACCTTGACTTCAGTCAAAAGGAAGAACTTTCTACCAACCCCCTTTTATTTACACTCTCTGTTTTTACAACCCAGGAGACCATCAGGTTTTAATCAAATCGAACCTTTATCTTCTTACTTATCAGAACTTCTTTGATTTAGACGAAGCTGAAACCAGTGCTATTGGTCGATTGGTTGGAATACACTCCCCCACCAGACGTCATGTCTGCTGCTCAGCTTGAGGTGCCAACTTTGTTGAGATTAGCAAAATTTACAAGTGGGGACCATGACATATATTTTCCCTTTGTTTTCTCCTCCTGAATTCAGAACTTGTTATGGATTCACAGTGCCTCCTATGGATTTAGAATTGAAAATGAACTTTAAAATTGGACCTTTATGAAATACCTACAATGTGATTTTTTTTTCTGTTGAAAAAAAAAGAGAAACCTTTCTTCTGTATGAATGTTTTCTGTGTAAACCGTAACAATGTTTTCCTTGTTTAGGATCTGGACTTTACCTGGTATTAACTTGGTTAGAATAGTCTTGGTAGAATAATCTGAAAGTTATATTTTCACATTCTTAGTTGTATCGTTATTTCTGTATTTTACATTTTGACTTATTCTACTGACAAAGTTGCTGTTTTTGCTTAGTTCTTTATTTTAGTAAAACATTTCCTTTTTATTAATAACATGACCTGCTATGAGTATAAATGTCAATAAAACTTAGGAATTAATATTTATATTTCCTCTTTTATGACAATTATTAAGAATTGTTATTTTTTAAATTTAGTTTTCCTGATTTTAATGTGGTTAAATTCATTACATTGATCACAGTAAGTGCAGAAATCAAGGTTTTGTTAAATGCTTGTGTTTAAAAAAAGTCATCCGACTGAGAGGCAGAGCAATACAAATTAACATCTGGTTTCTGTGTGATCTGATTGGATCACAGAGAAAGAAACCCCACTCCTTAGGATCCCTTAATTAATATCTATATTTTAGATTTACTTAATTTATCTTTGATGAATGGTTATGTGCCACAGAGCTTTAAGGTTGCTGTAATTAAACCTTTACTTAAGAAACCTGATCTTGATTCAGGAGTTCTGGCCAACTATAGACCTATATCTAATCTCCCATTCATCTCAAAAATTCTTGAGAAATTAGTTGCAAATCAGCTACGTGAACATCTGGATAGAAATAATCTAAACGAAGAGTTTCAGTCAGGGTTTAGAGCTCATCATAGCACAGAAACAGCACTGGTGAAAGTTACTAATGATATTCTCATGGCCTCAGACAGAGGACTTGTGTCCATTCTTGTCCTGTTGGAACTCATTGCTGCATTGGATACAATTGATCACAATATTTTATTAAACAGTCTGGTTGGATGGGATCCAGCAGACATGTTGATGGTTTGGATGAAGCTATTTTATTGCCTGTGTCATGAAGCAGTAATGATAAATAAAAGTTAGACTTTCTTACAAAAAAAAATAGATACAGTAAATTCAAATGTATGGACTGTAATACCAACTAAAGAAAAATATGTAATGTAAAAACAGTGATTACATATGCACTTATGAATGCCTACACAATGACAATCTTTGTTCAGCTCAGATTAGAAGTTAAGAACATGTCAGGGAATGGATGCAAACAGATTTCTAAGGCCCTAAACATCCCCTGGAGTTCTGTTAAACCTATCATCATCACATCAAGTGGGTGGTACCATGGGTTTTGTCCAGAGGAACCTCCCTCGTCCTTTCCCTTCTGAACTGCCGTACTCCACCCTGTCTGCCTGTTTTCTGTGAAAAAAGTGAAGGAGGAGTGATTTTCTCTGTGGTTAATGGGAAAAAAGATAAAGATATTACGAGGAGTAAAAAAAAAAAACAGGAACGACTCTTTACCGCCTGAAACTCGGTTCCTATCTTTGATTCAAGGAGATGTTCAAAGGAGTCAGGTCGCTCTTGAAGGTCACATTTCTGCTGTCCTTATCTGAGTGACTGTGTAGGAAGGAGAATATTGAGAGAGACCTCATGGAGGTACAAGCTTCAGCTGGTGAGATGGGACAGATGGTGCAACAACTGTTGGCTGGGTTCTAAGCTTTATGAAAAAGTGCCAAAAAGAAAAACAACATTGACAAAAACTCTGATTAAATCTCAACAAGAGATTAGAGACAACTCGAGTTTGTCTACATTGTTTAGTCCCAATGATTTTTTTAAGCTTCCAAAACAGTTACAGCTTTGTTTCTTCACTCATTACTCAGGGTATTAACAGGATGTTCTAAATGTTGACACTGTCTTCTTCAGCCCAGCCCAGGTTGAGTAATAACTGTGGCCTTTAAGAGCATATCATTCATTGTGTCCTTTCCTCCTTCACCTCTGCATCATGCTAGCAGAAGAAAATATTTGTCATCTTTAGTTACGCATTTTGATGACATTTTACACAGCCTCTACTCTCAGAGAATCAACAATCCAACGTGTGTCCTGAGAGGCAGACACATGTAAAATGTGTTTTCTACCAATCTATTTCTGATTTGACAGATGTTTGGTTGACTCATTGAAGAAAACATACAACAAAGTTACAATGGAATTCTGTTCTGGTTGGTCCTTTTGATGTTTTCAATGATTGATCTCATTTTATATAGACTGGAAATATGTAGTTTTTTTTAAAAGCTATAATATTATTTCCATCCATCATCCATCTTGGCTTCTCATGGTTTATTCGAGGTCAGGTCACCTCCTCTCTCACCTGAACTGACCAGAGCTGAAGCAGATGAAGATGAAGCCTCGATCCATCTCTCCACCATTTTGCTCCAGTTTACTCTCATTCTGGAGATAAAAGAAAAAAAGTGCACATATACTGTCAAGAAATAATTAGCCTTTTTTTTGGTAGGATTGCAGTTGTGCCATATTATTATTATTA
>NW_013952793.1:41463-53242 GCF_001266775.1 Austrofundulus limnaeus
ATTATGTATTTAGGAGATGTAATAAATGGAGATTTGTAAAATGTTCAAATCTTGGTATTTTTATATTTTTTGTTACTGGCCCTGTTTTAAACTCAATGACTTTATTCCTGACCTGTCTGGTGTGGTCCTAGATTTTTATGATGCCATTTGATCACTAATGTTCTTTAACAAACATTTAAAACCTGCACAGAACAGATGAATGTATATTTACATCAAATACAAACAGGTGGAATCAATTCAATAATTCCATAACTTCTGAAGGTAATTGGCTGAACTGGATTTTAGGTCAAGTTATCAAAGCAAAGGAAGCTAAATACCAATACATGCAACACATTTAGAAAACATTATATATTATATATTTAACATTTTATAATTATGTGGTACTGTCTGTTTGTCTCTTGTGTCAAACTTAAGGCCTTTGGGCCAAACGTGGCCTGTAAGAGCTTCAAGTACGTATTATTGCCTTTGAAATAAATGAATACTGCATTGACCATAAACTACATCTCCCATAATGCATGTCAAGTATTTTAGCTGCAAATTTACAGCATCACACCACTAGCTGGAGGTGCACAGGGTTCAAAAGTAGCTGGGAGCTAGCAAAATTAGCTGTGTAAGTTCTCTTTTTAGCTTCATTTTCACTGGATACATTTGCTACAGCACATTTTACTGGGAAGTAGGAATTTCCCACTTTCAAGTCATAAATTTAAGCTGGAACTTCTAGTGGGTATTGCCTGTCTGAAAGTGGGAGAGTTCAGAATTCAGGAAGGCAACTACTTACCAGAACTAAACAGAGAGTAAAACTCTCCTACTTTTACTTTTAATAGTGTTTCTGTATTATTTATTTCACGTTTTGTCACTTGTACACATAAGTTTCAGAATTTATAAGAGGACATGTTAAAACACAGTTTTTATGCATAAAATACCAGGTAGAGCTCAGTAATTGCTTGTTAGTTGTGCTCAGTCGTGGCAACAAAAGCTGAACATGAAACATAGAACATTATTAGAACTGGCTCTCTTACATCACATTGCTGAAGTGGCCCTCAGTGAAAATGAATTTGACAGCCCTGATCACATCAGATCACAGTAAGATACTTTCAAGTTATAAAGTAACAGAATGTGGAAAAGTTCAGCATCATTTTCTCCAAAAACTCTGGTTTCCTTCCACAATCCCAAACCATGCAGGCGAGTTTACCTGGAGATTCTAACTTGACCTGAAGTGTGAGCGTGAACATGCATGGTTATGTGTCACTTTAGTCCTGCAGTAGACCTGTGACCTGTCTAAGGTCAGATGGTTGGATGTCTACACTGGCATGTTGAATGAAAAGTGTGAACTCAGTCAAATGTAAAAGAAAAAGAGCGACAAAGTGTCTGGGAACCGTTGGTGCTCACCAGAACCATGTCAGCTTATTTATAGAACCGTTCATCTCATAATAAACCAATGAACATTTGACAAAAGACAACACGGATTTGCAAAACTGGAGACTTCCATACCTGCATTAAACATTAAATTAATATTGTCCCGACTGCTAACAAAAAATAAAAAAACAAAAACAAAAAACACTGGATTGTACATAAAAGATAATCTCAGAAAGTGAGGACCTAAAAAAACAAATCCAGGATTATGTACTCTTGTAGGTGAAAAGACTTTCTGTATGAGAAGTGTTCCATGGGTGATCTGCCTTAGCTTGTGTCTTGGTGAAGGCAGGTTCCTCCACACCTCAGCTAAAATACTAAAGGAAAGTAAGAAAGTCAGAGTAGTTCTGACTTTCATCTATAACACGTTGTTGTATGTAATAGAATCTGTATTGATGAGTCTAACAACAGCTACACTTATAAATACACCAAATAATCTTTGGTCACTTGTTTTTTTTCTTGTGAACTGTTCTTTTACTTTGATTATTAAATAAAAAACAGTAGAATCACAAATATATCTTGTAAAAATGTGATTTATTTGGGTATTTTCTATCCGGAGACACAGAAAAATAATTGTCAAGCTTAAAAAAGAAAAAAGAAACAGGGTTACAGAAACAGGTTAGTTAAAAAACTAACTTACAATGACACAAAAAACTACATCAATATGAATCATGTAAAAACAAAACAAAGCAGCGTTAATGCAGATTTCTTTGCCAGGCGCAGCTTTTAAACTCACACACATCCTCAGCAGCACCTAAGACCATGGTATGAATCAGGAGTGGGAGTAGGGCACATGTTGCTCTAATCCTTCAATTAATTTTCATTCCCCGCAAGTGGAGAACCCCTGAGAGTTTCTTGACACTTCTATTAAAAAGCAAAAATGAAACACAGCATGAAGGTGAAGGAAGACCCATCTTGTTCTTTAGTTCATCTCCACGGAGAGCAAAGTTTTTCCAACAAGTTTGGCAAATAGTTAAATTTACTTTGTACCATTGTTCATGTTGGAAACTAGTTCCTGTTGAGAGTACGCCTCTGACACGGGGAGATGAATACAATTAAAAAAGGCTTAATTCAGATGTGAAAACTGAATATGCTTGTCTCTGATAAATGCAACAAATTGCAAGGAACACAAATTGTTCTCTTCATTTATCTATTTTTTTCCACAAAGATAGTCATTTCTTTCTAAATGAATTGCTTCATCACTGTTTGAAAAAGCACACTCTCAACAGCTTTTCTATGTACAGCAGAACCTCATTTGTGTTTGAATTTTTTCTGTTAACAATTCTCAACACATCAAACAATAAAACTTCTTTATCAAAAACATCACATTTGAAAAATCTTTTAACACCTTGAAAGAAAATCATGTTAAATATTTTTGTGACAGAAGAAAATGAAATTACCACATTCACCAAAAAAAAATCAACATTTGATTTTACTTGTTAAAATATGAAAAGAAACGAGATTAAAACATGAACAAAATCAACAGATATGACCACAAACTATTTACATTTTTAAGGATTTAGAAATGTCTGTCCTTCTTAATACTGAATTAGTTCTGGTTGTTACATGACTGAAGGTGTGTTTCTACAGAACCTACATTTTCTTTGCCTCTGGTGAATAATTATTCATCTTTAACAATGAAATCGGTCTGGATGAAGTCATGGACATCACTCTGACAAAAACACGTTGTGAAAGCTTATTAAACGTTTACCAGTCAGAAATAGCCTACATACTGTTGTGGCACAGAAGACTTCATGCTACGACCTCTATCGTATTGTTCAGACTGAAGTCTGGATTTGAAAACATCAGGATGGTGTTGAGAATATTGCAAACATAATGTAGTTTAAAGGGGTAATCTTGTGATCCATTGAGTAATTTTCTGTCAACTAGTTAGCAATAATGTATCTGTTGTGACATCATTTGTGAAATTTAGGTAATCAAAAAAAGGCTGAGCTAGTGGTTCTCACAGCATAACAGCAGCAGAGACTTGTTCCCCCAACTGATTTTGATTGATAAACATTTGTATCAGATCAAATTAACAAGGGCATAGTAACAATATTAAATATGCTAATTTCATCTGTTTTTAAATACACTAATCACACTCTTTTGTAACCACTAAGACAAAAGAATTGTCAGTAATATTTAAATATAAGAAATTCTGCAAATCGTTTAAAGACTCCACCTTGATGATTCAGGACCCACAATGGGGTCCCGACTCCAGCTTTGGGACTCACTGGGCTAAAGTCTAGCCACCCAAAGGCTCATTTTCTTCAACTGTTTTTCTGTCTTACGAAGCAACTCTCTTAAAAATGGCACATCAGTGTAAAAGAATGCCCCATTAGCTAATCAGGCCAATATGTTTTGTCAGTTCAAAGGTTCACCCAACTCCTGGCAGACTGACACATACAGCAACCTCTCAGTACAGTTTAAAAACAGGCCTTTATTCTAACCTGGATGAAGATTTCTGCATCTTCCTCCACACTCCACACGGTACTAACCACTAATAACTACTTGACAGAACATTACTTCCAAAATCACCAGACTATTTCTTTAGAGCAGAAATAACAATTTCATTTGCATGGACTACATTTTAACCTAAACTCAACTCTGTGGAGACTTTGGGTGAATTCGCTCATACGGCACTTCTCTGAGCTCTCAATAAGCTCTGTTTTCCATCACAGATCTCATTTCGTGTACTTTTAGTCGACGGGTTATTTCCATTGCATTCTGTGACAGATATGTACTTCTTTAGGCTCGGGAACCACGTCACCAGCATCTGCCTGAAGTAATTTTGGAATTTCCTTCCCACAAACGTGTATAAGATAGGACTGATGCAAAAGTACAAGTGGGCAATGCTGCGAGTGATCTGAAGGGCGTAACCAAGGTTGCGTTCCTCCTCACAGCTAATACCTTCATCTTTTATCAGCGTCATTAGCAATACAATGTTAAAAGGCGTCCAGCAGAGGAAAAATAACAGTACAATGATAAAAATCAGCCTGACTGTCCTAAACTTAGTGGCTATTCTGGATGATATGACAGTGACCGCAATCCTAATGTAGCAGTAGATGATCAAAGCCAGAGGGAGGATCAGGAAAAGGAAAAGCTGAAGGTAAAAACCAGATATTCTCAGTTGTTCCTCGTCAATATAAGAGATAAAACCAGGATATTCATCACAGTAGACAGTGTCTTCTGTGTAGTCAAAGGTGTTGTGTAGGAGCATTGGCCGGATGCATGCCAAACCGCTGACCAACCACACCACCACACAGGAAACTACTGCGTACCTCTGAGTCCTTGCCTGGGATGCAGCTAAAGAGTACACAACAGCAAGGTGTCGGTCAAAGGTCAACAAAGTTAAAAAGAAGACAGAGCTGTAGAAGCCAAGGTAGTAGACACTGTTGACAACTTTGCACATGACGGCGCCAAAAATCCAATTGGAGAGCTGCATGTAGGCACTTTGAAAGGGAAGGCTGCTGTTGAAGAGCAGGGAGGACAGCACCAGGTTCAGCAGTAGGATGTTGGTCACAGTGGTAAGCCTTTCAAACCTGGAGTAGAATCAGGAAGAAAAGTGTTTAGTAAACAACATGCAGATCTTTAATAAGAAATATAACTATAAATGTCCTGATGCATCTCAGTAATCCAGGTAAAAAATCAAAGGAAAAAAATTGTATAGGTCCTCTGGACGGGTTCTTCTTTAATGAAACGTTTCGTCTCTCTTCCAAGAGACTTCTTCAGTCTGAGAGTTTCAGGCAAAATTCAGGCTTTTATGTCCTCCCTCCAGGTGACTGATACTCACATCACATGACCATCGTTCACAGGTGACTCCCACTCACATCACCTGGCTATGACTCACAGGTGACTGATACCCACATCACCTCCGTTTTCAGCTGTCCCCCTGCTACAGCGCTGCCATTGGCAGTATCACTCCACCCCCTGTTAACAAAAGGGATTAATTAGGGTGAACGATGGTCATGTGATGTGAGTATCAGTCACCTGGAGGGAGGACATAAAAGCCTGAATTTTGCCTGAAACTCTCAGACTGAAGAAGTCTCTTGGAAGAGAGACGAAACGTTTCATTAAAGAAGAACCCGTCCAGAGGACCTATACAATTTTTTTTCCTTTGATAACTATAAATGTATATTTAAAAATACATAAATATAATTTTACTGAAATATTCTAACTTTTTTGTTGTTTTTTCGCTTAAAAGTTGTCCGACTGTCATGAGAAGAATGAACTAAACAGAGACAAAAAGGGAAACAACAAAACTATTTCACATTTAACATATTACCTTAGGGGCCAGATAAAATGTTAAAGAGGGCCAGATTCGACCCGCAGGCCTTGAGTTTGACATGTGGTCTCTATGATTATGCAGATTGGGAAAAAAAACCCAGGTCTGAAATAAGTAATAAATTGCTTTTGTTCTTTTGTCAGATTAATCTTTTACTGTCAGACTGAACACACTTTGTTTTGTATCAAGGCTGTGGAAAGTAAAACACAGGGATGCTGAAGCTGTCATGATCTGTGTATTTTGATTATCTTTTGATGTTTAGTTTGTGTTTTAAATTGGACTTAGTTCCTCTTCTAGTAATTAATTTAGTAATCCTTTTCTGTATTTTAGGGTTTTTGTTTTGACCCGATCAGACTTTGTGTTATTTCTGTTCAGTAATTCCCTTCAGTTTAAATCCTGACCAGTTCAGGTTTTTATTTTTCATTGGTAGATTAGTTTTAGTGTTCTTGTTTTTATTTGTATTCTGCGGTAAATTCAGTTTCATGTTTGTGTGTTCCCTATGCCCTTTCTGATTCACCCTCAGCCTCCAATGTGCTTTTCCAGTCACCTAGCCACGCCCACTTCACCTGTTCCTCTTTCCTCTTTATTCCCGTTTGTGTTTAATCTCTCGCTCATCCTTACTTCTAAATATATTTTTACCTTTTCACCATCAGCACTGCATTGTTGGCCATTTACGACAGTCTCTATCCTGGTTTCCCCCTCTCGCTAACATATGTAAGTTAGCTGCCACGTCAGCCTTTTCTTTTGTTTATAAAATAAATTAGTTTTTTTTTTTTGAAGATCTTTGTTTCCTGGCTGCATTCTGGGTTTAAACACTGCAACTGTGACAGCAGCAACTCGGTTTAGTGGAACCAGTTTGGTTTCGTAAATTCAACACTTTATTTATTACATTGTGTAAAAGTACTTTTACATCCCCGATTGTTGTGAGCAGTTTTATGACTTTTACTGAAGTACTTATGTTTTCGGTGCAATTCCTTTTTTCAAAAATCTTTTTTGTTAAGCTATTTTTTCTTTTATTCAGTTGTTTATTTTAAGTACTTTATACATCTCTGTTAAATACATACAATGATTCATAAAAAATGATAAAGACAACAATTTTATTTGTTCAAAATTTTTCATTTAAATACATATGAATGAATTGTGCAAATCTGTCATTCTTTTAAACAGCACTGTTCTTGTTGATTCACAGCCGTCACATGAAAAGGCCCTGTCACCCTATTACAATTTAGAAAACTTATAAAAAATTTTAAAGACATCTATGTTGAAGATGGAATTAAATAAAAACAAATGGAACCACTTTTTAGGCATGTAAATACTGTAATGCTAACAAATTGATCAAATATATAACTTTCATGAGTAATTTAGACAAAAAAATCATAATTTGTCTAAAACATAGTGTGACAGGGCCTTCAAACACGATGTTTTCATATTGCCTTCAGACAGATAGATGATCCAATTTCCTTCCTGCAGCCTGCTATGTGTAACGGAAAAGCATGCAGCTGATTTTGCTGACAGAACACTTGAAACTGCAACAATGACTTCCTTTAAATGTATTCTACACCCCTGTCTCCTCACTCATGACTAGTGGTGTCCCAATAGCATTTTTAAATTACAATGACCCAAAACTCACGGCCAATACTGATGTTAGTTTAACTTTCAAGTAAAAAGTTTGTCAGTTGCATGTTTTAAAAAAATTGTAATAAATTGCAATAGTATAAATCAAGCTGTATGTTTGATTTGATTCAGAGGACTGTAGGTTTATAAGGAAGGTTGCACCACCTTGTTGCAATTAAAAGAAATGTGTTTTTAAAGTCATTGTGCAATATTTAAAGGAGATGCATCATGCTTTTAAATCCTTTTTTCACAGTTAAACCCATCAGTTGGGGTCTATATAAAGTGGAACTGCAATGCTTTAGTCTGAATTCCTCCTTATTGTAACTCCACAAGCCCCTCTTTCACTCCTTCTGATGCATGTCTCATATCAATTTGACCCTCTCTTTAAATCCGAACAAGGTGTTTCACACACACAGAGCATTTTATATAGTGGCACAGCAACTTTTTGTTTACAAATTACTTAAAATAAAGAAAGAAAAAGATGGACTTGTCCATCCAGTAAGCATGTAATGATTCACAGAAGCTCTGATTGGTTTTCTATTTTAAGTTCATGATTAAGAAAATTTTCTACCTTTTTTCTCAACAAAATAATTGATCATTTTAAAACCAAAAATATTTCTTTTCTATTAACATCAGCATTTTTGTCATCCTCATATCAAACTGTAACTGTCGTCTTAATAACATGATATAGCTTCAAAATGAGCAAATTTTCGCAAAAACTTTTGTGACCAAAAGTTTTCAAGTATCAAACTGAATTTGTCTTAAAGACAACTTATTGCAGTACAATAGCAGTGCCATTTTAGACTTTTTTTAATGAACTGATTCACTTTTGAAGCAGTTTCAATCAAATTTTAATCAATTCTTAATTAATTGTTACATCCCTAGCATCCAGCCTTACATGTTGGAGCCAGAGTCTGACCCAGAGCCAGAGGAGAATCACCAAATTGTAGTTGGTAAGTCCAGATCTTATTTAGCAGCTCTGTCGCAAATACTCTGATGTAATTGAACAAAAATTTTACCGAAAATAGAGAAAACTGAATGGGTTGAAAAATATGACCGAAACAGAAAATAAAGATATCTATGCAACACCAGGTGAGACTAAATTCAACTTTTCTTCACTCCTAGAGACTCCAAGTACACAACAATATGCATTTAATGGCTAAAAAAGTGGATTTTGCATGTTATGTCCACTTTAAGTTTTTAATTCATTAAGTACTTGGTATTGGTGAGTACCCAAACCGAAGTACTCATACTGCATTTGAGAAAATCTGCTATCTGTACACCCCACCTCATGACTATACATCACTCTCTGTGGGAGTAAGAACAATATCCATTTAAATAAGTCTTCATCTAATGCTGAATTCACATTTGGCACTTCATGTTTGTCTCTGGTGCAAGTGGACAGCCTGACCGATGGAATTTACACCTGGCTATTAAATTTATATCCCAAAATGTTGTTGCAATTGGACATGAATTACCCTCTGCAGAGATAACATACAGCCATGTCACAGCTGTCAGACCAGACAACATGTTTGCTAATGTTTCTGTAAAACATTACAAGTTAACTAAACTATAGTATTTATCTGACATTAACGCAGTACGAACATGGTTGGAAATTGTGGGGTTAAGGGAGGACGGTACTTCATCAGTGGTAAATGTGTCTAATGATTATCATCTGAGAGTTTCATTGAAATCCATTAGTGGTTCATGAGATATTTTCCTAACAGACAAATGCACAAATGAACTTGCACACAGTCAGTTCCATGACCTTTCACTCTGGAATGATAATCAGAAGCGATAATATGCTGCACTGTACTGCATAACATTTTCTTTGGCAGTATAAGTTTGGCATTGACTCCTGTTTTCTTAGAAACAAAACAATTGTTGAAAAACTTAAAAAATATGTTTATTAAATTGTACTGATTTGTTGGTGTACTCACCGATGGATGATAACCAGGACCAGCCCATTGCCAAAGAGACTGACACCAAACACAAAGTAGTAAAGGATGGAAATCTGAGCTCCCAGCTTGTTGTCTCCATCATGGCTGCACAGAGACTTAAGAATGGATGGATCAGCAGTTTCATTACCATAGTAGTAATCAAATGTTGTTGTTTCCATTGTTGTGGAAAATGTGTTCCAAGCTGAAATAAAACAACCCAATGTCACACCATCAGTGGGAGCTCAAAACATATTTAGACAAATGTGGTGATAAAGTATGCATTTACCAGAGAAATGTAGAGAAGTGATGAAAAGACAGAAACGGTGACTCCGTCTTACTGCCTGGCCCACTCAGACTCATCTGCTTCAGACTCCGAGTCTGACAAACAGGTCACTCAGAGATAAGTCATCAAACTACAGGAAGTTCCTCAGAAACCCTTCTGTGAGGGAGCGTGTGTACGTGTGTGTCAGGGATTTACTGAAAGTTCAAAAGTTTATCTGCAAACACTTCTGGTTCAGATACTAAGGTCCACACAAATAGACCAGCAGGTGGAAAATGACTGATGATAGATTTCATGGCCTGAGATGGAATGTGTAAAATTACCACACTATATATCAGATCAGCTAAGAAACTGGCTACAGATGATGGTATTTTACAGACACACGAGCAGCACAGCAGAGTAGTGGTTAAAGTTGACACCCAACAACAAGAAGGTTGCAAGATCACTGTGGCCTTCCTGAGCAGTGTGCACGTTTTCTCTGGGAGTTTTCTCCAGTTTAGTGTGCGGCATGTAGCAGCAGCTGCTCTTTGTCTCTGTACAACCCCTGTTCCAAAGAAATTTGGAAACTGTGTAAAACATAAAAACAGGATAATCTCTCATATTCATGTATTTGTCTGCGACACATTCCAAAAAAGATAAGACATGGTCATGTTTACCTCTTTTACATCATCTTTGTGTTTAACAATACTTAATAAGCATTTGTAAACTGAGGACACTGATTGTTGAAGTTTTGTAGGTGGAATTGTGTCCCATTATTGCTTGACGTACAACTTCAGCGGCTCAACAGTCCGGGGTCTCTGTTGGGGTATTTTGTGCTTTTTAATGCTCCACACATTTTCAGTGGTAGTCAGGTCTGGACTACAGGCAGCCCAGTCTAGTACCTGCACTCTTTTACTACGAAG
The DNA here is from genome assembly GCF_001266775.1 of Austrofundulus limnaeus. Taxonomy (NCBI): domain Eukaryota; kingdom Metazoa; phylum Chordata; class Actinopteri; order Cyprinodontiformes; family Rivulidae; genus Austrofundulus; species Austrofundulus limnaeus. Next base: position 51,898 of record NW_013952793.1, read on the forward strand.
TCAGTTCTTTACCACATGCAGAACGTGGTTTGGCATTGTCTTGCTGAAATAAGCAGAGAAGTCCCTGAAAAAGACGTGGCTCGGATGGCAGCATGTGTTGCTCTAAAACCTGTATGTACCTTTCAGCATTAATGGTGCCTTCACAGATGTGCAAGTTAGCCATGCCATGGACATTAATACACCTCTATACCATCAGAGAAGCTGGCTTCTGAACTTTGCGCTGATAACAATCTGGAAAGTCCTTTTCCTATATTTTCTAAAACCAATTTGAAATGCAGACTTGTCAGACCACAGGACACTTTTCCACCTTGCGTCAGTCCATCTCAGATGAGCTCGGGCCCAGAAAAGCCAGCAGTGTTTCTGGGTGTTGTTGACATCTGGCTTTGTCTTTGCTTGATAGAGGTTTAACTTGCACATTTAGATGTAGAGATGAACTGTGTTCACTGATGATGTTTTCTGAAGTTTTCCTGAGTCCATGTGATAATATCTGTTGTGAAATGATGTGGGTTTTTAATGCAGAACTGTCTGAAGGATTGAAGGTCACAGGCATTCAGTGCTGGCATTTAGCTTTGCTTCTTACTTGCAGAGATTTGTCCAGATTCAAATCTTTTGATGATATTGACTGTAGATGATGAATTCTCTAAATTCCTTACAATTATGTACATTGAGAAACATTCTAAACTGTTGGATTATTTACTATTTATTTAGTTGTTCACAAAGTGGTGAACCTCGCTCCAGCCTTGCTTGAGAATGACTTCAGGGATGCTCTCTTCATACCCAGTCATGACACTCACCTGTCTCCAATGAACCTGTTCACCTGTGGAATACTTCTTTTGTTGCCCCTGCCCTGTCCCAGCCTTTTTTTTTTTTTTTTGGAACATGTTGCAGACAGCAAATTCAAAATGAGTGACTATTTGCAAAAACCATAAAGTTAATCAATTTGAACATGAAATATCTTGTCTATGTATTCAATTGATTATAGGTTGAAAAGGATTTGCAAATCATTGTATTCTGTTTTTAATTTACACAATGTCCCAACTTCATTGGAACTGGGGTTGTACTTAGTCCCAAAATATTTTGTGCTTGTTTACATTGTGAACCTCTAAATGAAGCAAAGATATTGACATGTTTATAGTTTACTTACTTAGTGTCTGGCTTCATTTTATCCCCCAGTCACAGCCATAAAAAAAGGGTTCTTCTACAAAGCTTTTTATGGCAACACATGAAAATTTCATGGTACATTAGAGTGCAAATTGTAAATTTAAAAATCCATTGATGTTTTAATTGCTCCAAATAAATCAAAAATTGAAGGTGAGCTATTTTTTGTTTCACTACATAATTATAT
>NW_013952793.1:53323-55661 GCF_001266775.1 Austrofundulus limnaeus
TGGTTATTCAGTGTGGGATGGATGATTAAATTTACATACTAAAAGCCATTACACCTTGTGTGTTTGTTGCCAAGGTTAGTAAAATGCAAAATATTTTAAGTGATCAGAAACACAGATTGCAAGACTGGCTGTTTTTTTGTTTAAAAAGAAAAGCCAGAAAAAAGGGGGTATATACAGTAGGAGTGGGGTAATGAAGGAAAAAAATAAAGTTTATTTAAGAATGAGGTTGTGTTAGAATCCTTTTTTCGATTTGTTTTGCTGGTCCAGAATTAGAGTTCTTAATTCAAAATAAAATCAACTGAATATTCTAGTACACTCACTGAGACTTTTCATTTTGTTGTAACACACACACACGCACGCACGCACGCACGCACGCACGCACGCACGCACACACACACACACACAAATGCATCAACAAATGTTTAAATACTCAAGTTCCCAACAGCAGAATGTGAGTTTAGCCTGTTACCATGGTGAATAAGTCAGGCTCAAAATAAGATGAATCCGTTGTCTGACGTTTTGCCTTTAAGACCCTGTTTTCTGTTTTATTCACTTCAAGTTATTCTCACCAATCTGGTGAGAGATGAATGGTAGATTGGTGCTGTGTCTCCAGTGATGCGAGCTCTGTACCGGTTTGTCGTGGTGAAGCCAGAGCTGAGCCAGAAGGCAAAGCTCTGGATTTACCAGTTGGTCTACGTTCCTACCTCATCTATAGTCACGAGCTTTGGGTAGTGGCCGAAAGAACGAGATCGCGGATACAACAAGCCAAAATGAGTTTCCTTCGCAGGGTGTCTGGGCTCTCCCTTAGAGAAAGGGTGAGAAGCTCAGTCTTCTGGGAGGGACTCAGAGTAGAGCCGCTGCTCCTCCACGTTGAGAGGAGCCAGTTGAGGTGGCTCTGGCATCTGGTTAAGATGCCTCCTGGACGCCTCGCTGGTGAGGTGTTCTGGGCACGAAGGCTCAGAGCAAGACCCAGGACACGCTGGAGGGACTATGTTTCTCAGCTGGCCTGGGAACACCTTGGGATTCCCCCGGATGAGCTGGCCCAAGTGGCTGGGGTGAAGGAAGTCTGGGTCTCTCTGCTTAGGCTGCTGCCGCCGCGACCCGACCCCAGGTAAGCGGAAGAAAATAGACGGGCGAAGTTATTCTCAGTTTGTCAACTTCTTGTACAGTTTGGGTCATTTATGGACCCTGTTGTGGACCCAGTCACCTCTGTGTACCTCAGTACTACAGGACCCAATCACTACTGCATACCAGCCTGGACCTTTACGGACAGCTAAAACTTTTTACCTTGATGTACCAGCTGGACCATGTTGCCACTAAAACACCCGATCGCTGTTGTGTACCAGCCTAGACCTTGAAGAAACTTAAAGACCCCAATACCTCTGTGTACCAGCCTGGATTTATGAACAACAAAAAGGCACACTCATCTTTGTGTATCAACCTGGAACTCAGAACGTAAAAAAACAACTTGATCACATGTAGACCAGCCTTCACCACATGAAGAACCCATCAAACATTTCTTCACTCATAGTGGTGTACAGAGCCACCTGTCCTTCAGTTGAGAAACTATTGTATGACTGAGTAAAGGGCCAGACTTTGAGTTTTTTTCTAATCCTGAGAATAAAGTCATATTCTTACAAGAAAAAAAGTCATTATTAAAAAAAAATCAAAATGTGCGTTAGATTTACTTAAATAAATTATGTTCAACAGGTTCTACTCAATGGAATGGAGTAAATCCAAAGCTATTTTTTCACTTACTTTGTAAGTGAATGTGAAGTCTAATTGTGTTAGATTTACTCAATTCAGTTGAGTAGATAATTTTATTTATTTATTTTTTTTGTGAATGAGAAAGAATACGTAATATTCAACCAATTTGCTGCTGTGGACAGCCTCCAATTTACTGTTTATAAAATAGTCCACGATTGCTTTTGGGTTGCTTCCGCCACATTATGTGACATTTTTTTAAATGCAGCCACTAACTGCAATGCCACATGGGCGTTTATCATATGAACCCATATGCCATCAGGTCCCTGACGTTGGAGACACCACGCTTGCTGGGGTTTCATCTTTTTTTTCTAGCCACTTCAGTAGAAAACATAACTGAATATTAGTTTCTTCATCAATAGTTACTTTTTAAAAAATACTATAAAAAACAAGAAAAAGAAAGAGAAGAAAAATAATGGAAAAGATTGAAAGATAGATTAGAAAATATCTGTCATATCACCAAGAAAACACAAGACAACACACCCGACATCTGTCTGCACCACTGAGAAAATCAAAACACAGCAACAAAATATATGTTTATATAATACATACATATGTAGATATGCATATATAT
>NW_013952793.1:56711-64621 GCF_001266775.1 Austrofundulus limnaeus
CGACCATGGAGATATAAACAGCTTTTTATAAGGTAAAAATAATAAAAGGTCTTTGTCTGCAATGATTAGAGTTGTTGTTTATTATTGTCATTAGTGATTATCTCAATTTCGGCTAAAAGAATTGACAAAATCCTACACACTGTGCCTTTAACCTCTAACAGACAGCTCCTCGTCCACAAAAGAAACATTTTTTCCCCAAGTTTGTGTGGTTCTTTCTTCAAAATACAGTTGTTTGCACAATTGTTTCAAAGTCCTGCTACTACTAATAAAAATATTTAATTTGTAAATTTGATATTGAAGTCTAACTTCAAAGATGCTCAACATTCCTTATTTTAACAGCGGTAAGACTGATTGTGTAGGAGTTCCCCATATTTTCTCCCGTTTTTCCCATATTACAACTATTCATATTACAATTTCATTCTCATACTGCAAATTTACTCTCATTATGATTTTAATCTCATAATACTTTTATCTCATATTAAGATTTTATTTTCATATTACTATTCTCATGACTTTCTCATATTACAATTTCATTCTCATAGTCTGACTTTATTCTCATATGATTTTATTCTCAGATATAACTTTATTCTGGTATTATTCTCATTGTTAAAAAAATCTCATAGTCCCCCCCAGTTCTCAGTTGTACTAGTGTTATCAGTAAGTTCCAACAACAAAACAAAAATGGTGGCACAATGAAAAATCACTCAATAATTGCATGCATCTGTAAAATAACAAATCATTTCATTTCACAATGTTTAGTTTACTCATCACAGAACACATTCATGCAGATATACATTAAACAATTGTTTTTGACTAAATAAGCTTTCAAGAGCATTGAAGCCACATTTCGATGAGCTGCAAGGAGACCAGCACATTTATCTGCATCTGGATCTTGTGCATGACCTTACTTAATCATTATTGCAGAGAAAAAAAATCACTTTATTCATGAAGTCTCTTTATGATGAAATTTCTCTGGAGGGATCACAGAGTGAAGAGTTCAACTTATCTAGACAAATGTGAAGGCCTTAAATAAAAACTGATGCTTGTTTATTGTCTGACATATAAAATGTTATCAAATTACATGTTAAAAATGAATACTCCCAATATTAGAATAGCATCCTCATCATTGCTCAACATAGCAGCACTTACACAGCAAAGTATTAGAATTGTTGAAAAATATGTTAACAAGACCCCAAAATCAGTTGACAGTTTTATCATTGATAAATTACTAGGATATTATATAAAAAAAACTAACAAACAAACAATAAAACAATCATGTCTAAGGCATGTAATCATGGTTTAAAATGTTTGGGAAAAGTGGGATTCAATTATATTAACTTTTGATTTCCATTAAAAAAATCAATGCAGTAAAACACCTACAGTAACCATAAATTTATGAACCATAACCTTAATGCACATTCAGTTTGGGGAGTGGTTTTACATAGGTATATTGTCCACACAAACATTATAAAGGCAACAGGATGAAATGAGATAACTGAAAATAGTCCCACTGCTAATACTCAGGAGTATTAAACACATAACTTGGTATACAGATGTGGAACACAGTAAGAGACCACTGCAGGTTTTCTGATTTTACTACTCCAAATGTGTTTGTATAACACAAACATATTTGTTTTATTTTATAACCTACTGATATTTCTTCCACATTTTAAATAAAAATCTTATCATTTAGAGCCTTTATTCTCAGAACTTGACAAATGGTCAGAACAGAAAAGGTGCAGTGTTCTCAGATCACAAATACAAAGAAAATAAGGTTAACTTCATTTTAGACACAAGACTGAAGTTTGAACTTAGGAAGAAATCAGAAATCAAGTATTGGTAAAAAAAAAAAAAACGATTTTATTGATATTGGGCAACATTTTGCAACTCCTGACGCAAAAAATAGAATTTTCTGAGGTACTTTTGGTGGCTTTTGACCATTTATCATCCTGTTTATCACATTGGTTTCAATGGGCTTCAGATCTGGAGATTTCCCCACTTAAGACTTCTCTTTCCAACACTTTAGGCACAGCCAATAGTTTTTTTTAAATTCCAATTACTTATAAGTTACTACCAGCACTGTTTTGCCATCCAACTGGTGCTATTGCAAGACATTACTCTTAACCATAGGATGGTTTTTATTTCTTTTCGTTGGTGGTTAAGGCGATCTCCTAATCAGCACCACATTAAGTAGAATGAGTTGTAGTTGTACTGAAATTCAATAGACACTAGAACAGAAATGCTGTAATACATGTAGAGATGGTGGTTTAAAAACATTTAGAAGAAGTCTCTTAAATGTATTCCAGAGCTGTATATATACTTCCATAACTTTCTGAAACATTTAAAATGGGACAACAATCATGGTAACATACAATAATCAGGTCAACTTAGCATTCCTTTAAATACCAGGATGCTCAGAGCATTTGCATCAGCTTAGTCAACTATTCTCTAAATTTTAAATGTTTTAGTTATATTTTATGATATATTTTTAAATATGAGTCAGCACAGCCTTTTCTGTTTAATAGCCATCTAACAACCACATTCTCATCTCCCTCTAGACAACTTCTCAACTTCGATTTTGTTTTCTTCCACCTCACAACCTTTCAAGTCCCATCACGTCTCCACCTACTTTACCATGACTCAGCTTAAATTTGCTCAGATTATACTTGAACACATCTAGCAACCCTTTCCTGCTTATACCGAGTGGAGTGGGGGTGTGGGTTCTCTTTGTTTCAACGTTTATCCTGGTTTTTGAATAAATAGATGTGCATGTTTAAATGTCTTGTGAGTACCAAGATTGTGTAATTGGGGGAGATCTGTTGTGTTGTTTGTTTTAGGAGGGATAATTTATTGAACATATCTAAACCAGTTCAATTACCAAAATAAAACGCAGAAATAAAGAATCCAAAACAGAACACAAAGACTAACTTTTACATTTTTTTTCCACTCAAACACAATCAAAAACAAAATAAAAAACAATCTAAAATTATTCAAATATCCTTCTAGTTGTCACAATTTTTTGTCAGTTTGCATATATTAAATGATAATAATAAAAAAAACAATGACATGAAAAAAACAATTACTGTCACAAAAGCAGAGTACACAGCTACAACACAAATCCATAAGATTTGCTCAGTGGATAAATCAAGTGACAGATGTCATTTTGAGGGGACAGAAATGCTTCACCTGGCTTTAGCTACATTGTTTAGGTTAAAGCCATGGATTCTAAGCAAATGAAAAGCGAGAGGATGTGAGAAAGCTTAAATTTCCTCAATTTCTCTTCATATAGATTACCACTCAAGGCCAAGCATGGTCTAAAGCAGTGGTATGCAATCCTGGTCCTAGACGTTCACGGTTTCCTGCTTTAGTTGTTTTCCTGCTCTTTAGCAGGTCTGCAAGTTCAGCAGAAGCCTGGTAATCACATATTCATTCAAATCAGGTGTATCTAAGCAGAGAAACATCTAAATGCAGGATAGTCCCCTTTGAGGACCAAAATTGGACACCACTGGTCTAAAGGTAGTATCTCACTGGGCTGCAACCAGTAGGCAAATTAAAGGAAAACCATGTTGTACGTGTTCGCGACCAAATGACCAACAAGAATGTGTGGCTTTTTAAAATTGGTGGGTGTTTTACCACTTCCATATTGATTTATTCTACTGGAGTATAGTGTAGAAATGAAGAAAGGCAGATTTGGGCCATTTTTAAGAAATGCCTATTAATCATCTTCATACTCCTTTGCATGTGAACAAACAGTTTTGATTGTCATTGTTAAACTTGTTTGTCCACCATGTGGAGGCACTGCTCATAGTTTACCTGTATCTCCTCAGACTGAAGAAGTCTCTTGGAGGAGAGATGAATTGCTTTTTTTCCAACGAAGAAAAACCTGCCAAGAGGAATTATTTAACTTTTATTTGGCCTATTTTTCATCTTGACTGGGCATTTTAGACCTGGACATATTTTCTATCAGAGGACAGTTTCCATACAGATATCAAAAACTTGGACTCTTGAAATAGATTTGGAGACTGGTTTGGCACACTCGTGAATACCTTTTTTGAAAGATTTCTCACACAGTATTTTGAACATGTCCAGAATTCAAGCAACAAGACTGCAACTCAAAAAACCAAGAACCCCTGCACATGTCTTTAACTGTTTTGAAGACTTCCTCACAAACATCTTTCTCTAACTAATCACAGCCCAGTGAGACACTACTTTAAACACTTCAGGCAGAATAAACATAGAAAAGTTGCAATGATAAAGTCCATGATGCATGATCATGTAAAAAATAAAAACAGTTGCATTATTATATTTTTTTAAGATTCAGAAAAAAAGGGGCTTTGACGGGGGCTAAAAACGCTGAGGTTGCTTAACAAATCTGATGCCGTCCCTTGGACTTCCACCTGATTTTGAAGCAAGTGAGAAGCAGAGGAGGAGCTGCTGCAGTGGGGCAAAACTGAAGCCTCAACAAGGAAGCCACTGTGAGGCGACAGTTGGCGAAGATGTTGTAAAGAGTATAAGGTACCACGTGGATCCTGGTTTCCTGGGACTGGGCTGGCAACATGGCGATATCCGCGTTGTCAGTGTGAGAGCTAGCATTCTCGCTGAAGTTAAGCTTGAAAGACTCAATCTGCAGCAGAGGTTAAGGGAAGAGGACAAGGAGCAAAGGTGAGGTAGGAAGAAGAACATTGTGTACACAAAAAAAATAGGGGTAGGCGATGACATGGAGTGGGGGTGGGAGTTGAAATGAAGAGGGCAGAAGGACAGCAGAGTTAGATGCCTGCAAAATAAGAAGTCACAAAAAAATCAGGTGCTTTGGACAGCAGATGCATATAAATATAAATCCATTACAGTCACATGAAGTAGGTCATATGCTTTCTTATGTTACGTAGGAACAGAAAAGTAGAGATCATTGACTTTTCTGTCAAGCTCCTGCATGTGTGATTTGCAAATTCATAGCAAACGCTGGAGCAGTCCGGACTTACTTGTCTCTAGAATGTGTGAATCCAAAGGTTGGTGCTCCAGAAGTCCCTCGCTCTCAGTGGGAACCCCTTTACTCATCCCATTTTCCTGTGCAGCTGGGCTTTCAGCCTGGGTTGGATTGGGATCAAGGTCAGGGACTGGGTTGCCACTGGAAAGAATCCTGCTCTCCTCTGTTGTTTTTTGAGTCTCCCCAGTCTAGAAACACATCGTAGGTAACCTAAAGTTAGAGGGGCTTGTAGAGTTACAGTAAGGAGGAATTCAGACGAAGCATTGCAGTACCACTTTATATAGACCCCAACAGAATGATCTAAATGTGAAAAAGAAGGATTTAAAATCATGATATGTTTATTTTAAGTTCACGGTTTGGGAGAACAAGAAAAAATAAAACAATGCCATATCCTTTCTGCAATGTTTAATTTTCTTTCTTTTATTAAAAAGACAACTTTGCTTGAAGCATGGGTTGAAGGTTAGCAGGTCAATGTTGACCATTATCTAACCAGGAAAATAAGCCTACACATACTGTACATGCTTTTGGACTGTGAGAGAAAACGAAAGTAACCGGAGAAAACCCACCCAAACATGAGAATATGCACACAGAAGGACCCTGGGTCCAACCTGAGGCTTTAACTCAGTGGTTCCCAACCCTGGTCCTCCCCCTTTTCCACTAGTGCCACTCAGTGTAGTGTTGGTACGGTTTGGTACGGTTCCAAGCCATTTCCATTTGGCCAGGTTCATGGAACCGGCCCTTTTTTTAGTACCTACTTCGTTGTGGTTCCAAGCAGCCCCAGCTGACACCAAAATGCGACATCAGAACACTGTTTGTCGCTGATTGGCTAGGGGGTGGAGCCACTGGTTGCGTCTAAGCTGCCTTTACAAGAACAACCCAATGAGTCATTGTTTTCAATTGTAGCAGTGACATTAGTCGTGATTCCATCCAATTTTAATTCGGAAGTTTTTCAAATTTTTAAAATTTCAAAAGTTATTCATCAAATGTTTTCCATCTCTCATTTTGCCTATTAACTTTTTTTCAAAAAACCTAAAAACCACCTCCACCAACCGCCCAAAACACACCCATTGGAACCGGACTGGTACATCAGTGGAAAACCAACCGGTCCGACCCGTACTGACCCGTACCTACACCGATCGTTCCGACACTACACCATGGAAAAGGGGACACACAGTTTTAGATGTTTCCCTGCTTTGACACACCTGGTTTGAATGAATGAGTGATTAACAATCTTCTGAAGACCTGCTGAATAGCAGGGACACAAGTAAAACATGAAGGATAGGGGTCCTTGAGGACCAGGGTTGGGAAACACTGCTTTAACTAACAATTCAACTAACAATTCTAACCATTAATCCACTGTGATAGCCTATTGCACAGCGATGTAGCAGATTTCAGTTAATGTTGTCACTATAAAAGAAAAAAAATGCATTGTACTATCTTTTTTAGAAAAGTTAAGTCCTCTGGAGAATGTTTGATAAACGGGTCAAAATAAAAATGTAAGAAAACAAAAGCATGTCTTGAAGGAATACATATTGTCCCTCTGACAGTTTTACATGAAGATCATCTTGTCCTGCGAAAGGATAGTTTAATTTTTGTCTACAAATGTTGATTAGTTGTGATGGCCATCTTAATGTTACAGCCCATACTATATTGTGTTAATGGTTTTGTCCCAAGTTCTTTTTTAGTTCTCTTTTACAAGAGAGGATCTTTGACTGAGTCCTGACAAGCCTTCTGCTGATTGGCCGCCATAGTGAACCTGGCTGAAGATTATTGGCTGCTAGATGGCTCCCACAAAACATCTGGCTGTTTAAACATCCAGGGATTTTACCATTTGGGTGACATCAGCAAAGTTTTGCCACTCACATCTCAAAACTTTGGTTAATAATTTGTGACTGTGACCCTTTGGAAATTTGATTTTGAGTTTTGTACATTTAGTAAATAATCTAATATGTATATATATATATATACTGTACACATTCAGTGACTGTCAGAAACCCCAGGATCTGAACACCTGTTTATGTGCGGTTCTGAGCATGCATGTATACAAGATTTCTCCAATGGAATGCTTAAGAGACTGTGGACACCCACAGACCTGACCCCAAGGCCCGAGGCAGACATAAGGAAGACCAGAACCAAAGGCCCTGAGAAGGACCCCCAAGTGCAGAGCCCCCAGGGGCACCAGCGTATGAAGAACCGCCCACCCCCAGAGCAGACCACAGGAGAGAACCAGGAGAGCCCCTTAGTGACCCCACACAGTAATACCCCGGGGCCAGCAGCGACGACCTCACAGAATCCGCCGGCACCCACAGCGTCGTAGCAGATCCGGGCATGGACACCGAGGGCCGGGACCTCAGGGCACAACACCCCCAAGCTGAGGCCTGATAGGGCCAGAGGGCCCAAGCCCCACCGAGCAGTCACCAGGCCGAGCCGGTACACGCCCAAGCACTCAGCTCAGCCCCAGACACCGAGAGCCACCAGCACACCTGCTGGCAAAGGCACAACCTACCAGAGGGTAGAGTGGCAGGGGGCCAGAGTTTCATCTTAATAAAACTTCTTTAAAGGCAGTGTGTAGGATTTGTTTTCAGCGACATCTAGTGGTTGAGTGGCTGAATCATCCTCCCTGGTCCTCCCCCAACCCCCAACTCCCACTTCCAAATGCAAAGGAGTTGCTACGGTGTCTCTCAGGTGTAAAAAACCTTTGATAATTCTAACAGCGATGTCTACCAGCAGCTTCAGGGCTAGTGATGTTTCAAGTGGTAAGATTATGAGCTTTAAAAATTAAAATTATACCAGCCATGTTTACATGCACAAATTTTTTTAATCAAATTGAAATGTATTCAGATTAAATAATCCAAATGTACTGTTTACATGAACACAATCTGAACATGAAAAGTGTTTACATGCACCGGAGTTTTATTCAGAATAA
>NW_013952793.1:64631-93807 GCF_001266775.1 Austrofundulus limnaeus
ATATATATATATATATATATATCACTAGTGATGGCTGATAGAGTCGTTGTCCAGCTTTGGCACTTGATTCAAAACATAGTTCATCACTCACTGATTCAATGACAGTGCTTGAGTAGGACACCTAGTGGTCAATACAATTTAGTGCAGTGGAGACATGTTAATTCTTGAACTTTCATTCATTTGACTGTAATAGTGTTCTTACGGCATGGCTGAGTTATCTACACTTATCTACATTTCACTTTCTCCTTCCTCTATGAGCCATTTAAATAGTACTAAAACAGCAGGATATACTCATTGATAGAGTGATGTAATTTTCAGAAGGGACAGGTGCAAATACACATATTATGGATCTTGCAGTCAGGTTTATTGGTAAAGAGATTGGTGAGTGTGTGAGCCAATCCAGAGGTTGTATAAAGTCTGAAACACTGCTTTGGATTTGACTCAATTGCTTTAAATGTCAGTGATCAAATGACCAAACCATAACACGACACAGTGGTTCACATTTGATTCTGCTTCTGTGCATTTATTGGAGCCTCAGGTGACTGAGGACCATCTGCTATTTACTTTAGATCAAGTTTTCTCCTCTTTAGAGCTGGTTTAATGGATTTTTTTTTTGTGTTTTTTCCCCTCACCAGAGGTTTACGTAGCACTTTGTTGAAAAATATAGCTTTGTTTGTTGTTTTGGCCTTGGTTCATCATGAAGTTGTTGCTTTGTTACATTTAAACACCCAAAATGCACATGCAAACCCCATATATTTATCTTGGAGGGTAATAATTACAATACAAGTTAATGTAGGCCAGTAACCTCTTTATGGTGGACATATCACCCAATCATTTCTACTGTTTTACAGATGGATCACTTCTGAAGAGGTCAGCAGGTGCTGATTTTGCACAACCATAGCAAGAGTGAGTACAAATACCCACTAGGTTGTTTTGCAACTGTATCTCAAGCTGAGATATATGCACTCCACCAGAGTGTGGCAGCTCTCAAAGACCTTCAGTGTACACAGAAGGAAATATTCATCCTAACAGATAGACAAGCTGCTATTAAAGCTCTCCGAGGGCCACACTTTACATCATTACTGGCTAGGGAGTGTGCCGAAATCGTCAACCAGCTGGGGAGAGACCAGAACATACTGGCATTTATGGTAATGAGAGAACTGACTACCTTGCAACCTGACAGTCAGACCCATTTCAAATCTTAACAACAGTCTATAGGACTGCCCTACAGGCCTGGATTAGACGCCAAGACTCAGTTGAAGGACTGTAGACTGGCACGGGAACTGATAAATGGCCCAGATCTTAGGTTTGGGAAAGCTCTCATTGCCCTAACAAGGGAAATTTTAAGCACACTGGTTGGAGTCCCAACTGGGCACAATCTGCAAAACCACCACAAAATGGTGATGGGACTTCATGACAATGGTCTGTGTGACGCATGGGTGTTAATGTGAATTAGAGACCTCTTTGCACTTCTTAGACCACTATGGATCCTGAGAAGCTCAGAACACTGAGTGTTTCTGGCCTTCATCCGAGGGATGTGAAGATTTGAATAAAGACCAGTGTCGTTTTGGGGAGAGCAATGGGCCCACTTACATGGCCCTTGCTGGGTTCTTCATCCATGCCCACTCACCATAAACCATAAATGTAGGCCGAAGTGTTTTTGACATGCTTACCTTCATGTCCTCTCCACTGGCAGGATGGCTCACGTTGTCTTCAAAGGCCACTTTGAGTTGAGTCTTTTCCTTAAGGTTCATTTTGTGGGACTCAGTCTTCACCACGCCTCCACCTGCTGCACACAAGTGTATCAGCCTGACACCCATACTCTTATATGAACAGATATGTGATTATCCAGTGTATTAAGGTGCAAGTAGAGAGCAGATACAGCTTCTACTTCAGCCGTTATGATGACAAAAAAATGTTTGGCACATTATACAACAAAAGAATAAGAAAATTTATTTACTTGCAGTAAATGTTGGAAAATGTGAAACGTTTTTTTTTGTTTAAGCTGCAGATTAAAACAGAGCAAAACAAAAATATCTGCAAAGAGACAAACTGCATCTCAACTAATGCAGCAGCTTCGGAACACATGGCTCACCAGGCTTGTCCTTGATGCCGTTCTTGGAGCCACACTTTGACGTCACCTTACTCACATCCACCTTCTTGCTTAGTGTTTGCACCTGTTGAGTGTCAGAAATAATTATTGTGTGAATGCTGAGTCAACGTGGAAGGAATACGAAACGTGAATCTACCAAGAGCAGGCAGTCTTCACCAAGAGTTATCACGCAGAAATCTGAATAGTTAGAAAGACCACAGAGACACCTGTGACCACTTTGAAGTATTTTTGAGTTTCAGCAGCTGAAATGGGAGACAGTGAATACAACAGTGTGTTTTTTGCAGACAACATCAGACTGTCAACCAGGAAGTTCCACTGAGCCTTCTACATGCGGTTTGGCAAAATCTAGTTGTTTTCCTTGCCAGCGGCATTATCTCCCATATGAACAATCTCTCTCATCTCCTCTGCTGAAGCTCCTGGGGATGTTTTTGGGCTTGGATTTTTTTACTCCATTCCCAGACTGACCCTTGGTGTAACATCTATCAGTTCGGAAAAGGGAGTTTAATGATGACTAATAAACATGTAGAGAAAGGAGAAATCACAGACTTTGATAGATATTGTGTGCTTAAAGAAAAGGAAATCTGTATGTAACACAGTGGGACATACCTTCGCTCCAACTGGCTGCTTTGTGTTGCTTGTAGAGCCAATCTTAGAGCGGACATTGGAGTTACTGGAGGCCGGGGCTGTGCTGGGTCGACCTGTGGGCTTTGAGGCGGTGGTTGTTGTGGTAGATGTGGCTGATGCAGTGGGTCGTGGATTGTGGGGCACCAAGAGCTTCTTCTCAGTGGAAACTGATTTGGCTGCTGTGGTTCGAATGCTTGAGGCAGCAGAAGTCGTGTTGCGTGTGGCGGTAGTCGCTGGCTTGGGTCTGCTAGAGTAAGCTTAAAAAAAGAGAGAGCATTATACAGAGCTTATTTGAGTTTCTTTGCTTAAATTAAAACCTCAGTGTTCAGATAATCTCAGATTATAAAAATGATGAAGCATTTACACAGAATTGTTCATGGCAACTTATTTCTATTGAGTTATTTCTTAGTTATGCTGCTATAGACTTAGACTGCTGGAGCACAAATTGAACACATTTCCTCACTATGTTGTTGTCTTTAGTCTCTCTTCTCTACATGTTTATTGTAATTATTTCTATCAGTAACGTGTTTTTCCTTTTCTTTCTTCCAGAGTAAAATACACCTGGACCAGTCCTTCCGTGTTTCTGCATCTTTTTCCTGTTCCAGCAAACCCAGCCGGTCGAGGCAGATGGCTGCCTGTCCTGAGCCTGGTTCTGGTTCTGGTTCTGCTGGAGGTTTCTTCCTGTTAAAAAGGAGTTTTTCCTCTCCACTGTCACCAATATGCTGCTCAGGATGGGAGACTGTGATGAAGTGAAGATTCAACACAATCTGCTGGCTTCTTTAGACTGATAATGTTTACTAATTGGTTTTATAATGTAAGTGAATATTTCTGGACAGTGCCCTGAAATAATGTTCGTTGTGACTTGGTGCTTTATAAATAAACTGAATTGAATGAAAGAGTCTGACCAGGTAAACATTTTAAAAATAATTTTGAGAAGTCAAATATGTGACCCAGTTAGCAGTGAGAAGCAGAAACAGACTTAACTATTGTTGTCGAATCAGGCTACACTGTAAATATTGTTAACCTATAACAATTTAAAGTACTTCGGTGTAGTAATACCTGTTGAAGTCTTAAGAGTGCTGACCTGCTTCCTTTCTTCTGGCTTGCTGTCTGTTCTAGTGCCTGAAACACACATTTTCAGACAGTTGGTGAATGAGATAAAAAAAGAAAAAAATATGCAAAAACATTCATGTAGACTTGTGATTTTCAACCATTGTGCACTGTAGTGCACTGTAAGAGGTTGTCAGATATGAAGTGGAAAACTATCCAGTTTTACTTAAATGGTCCAAAAATATTCAGTTACAGCAAATATTTTAAGAGTGTTGAATGGCTGTAGCATCTCCAAATGTTTTGCTGTCTATTAACCTAATTAGTTGCAAAATGCTCCTCTAGTTGTTTCTTATTAAAGCAACATTTTTTACAGCCTTTTGTTGCCTCCATCTAATCATTGTGGAGATCTGTTGCCTACATCAAATTCAAAACTCTTTTCACCCCAAGATAAATACTTCCATTTCATGAATATTTGATATGTTTAATATGTCCTACTGTCAATAAACTATGGATTTATGAGATCTGCAAATCATTCCATTCAGTTTTGCAATTTACACAATGTTCCAACATTTTCATAATTACAGTTGTAAAATATTTTTTTTTTTCAAATATTCAATGCAAATAGGACAAATGTCACACTGGATAGTTGAAATAATCATTTTCACTAAAACAAATGTATATGCTCTGAAGATTCTGTTGAACTATTATAAAATGCCTGTAAAAACTATACAACCTCTTGGATGTTTTACAATTTCACTGCTGTCATTACAAGTCAATCATTGTCAACTTAAATAAATAAATAAATAAATAAATAAATAAATAAATAAATAAATAAATAAATAAATAAACGTCAATATGAAACCAAATTTCTACAAAGTAATACACGTTAAATAAAAATGTCATGTAAACTAAGTGACTGCATTCAAATTAACTTCCTTTAAAGGAGGGATATTTTGCAAAATCTACTTTGTTAGCTCATGTTATAATGTCATTCCCTTATCAAAAACATACCCAGAGTGTTGCTTTGAGTGTCGCATGTTTGAGACATTTTTGAATATCCTGTGGGTAGCTGTGTGGAGCTGCCTAAACACTTGCTGGTACAAAGCCCTGCCTATTTACACAAAGCTCCTCCCTGGAGCTCAGTCTGCGTCCGGGCTCCTGGCAATCTCTACCGCTAAGCATTGTTGTAAAGATGTGCTGAAGTGGGAGTGTCTGAAATGGTAGATGGTTCTTTAAAGAGAAAGATGCCAATTTCAAGGTAGTTGGCTAAATCCTGATGCAAAGTTAAATTTACTTTTGATACATACAGCATTTTCATAAAAATTTAAGGTAACAGTTACTTGATTGTGGTATAGAATTGAACTACATGCCTGTAAAATACATAATACCCACATCCCACATGTTACTGTTCAAAATCCATAAGAAGTCCAAATCAGTAGATGGTTATAAAATATTATCCAAGGAAACCCCGAATATCCTAAGGATTTCTATACCACTGTCAAGAAATGGAAATAACATGGGACATGTACTGCGTGACCGAGCAAGCTGGAGAATAGTGAAAGAAACCACCAAGACACCTGTGAGCACTCTGAAGGAGTTACAAGCTTTAACAGGTGAGATGGGAGAGACTGTGAATATAACTATTACCTCGGTTCTTCTTCAGTCTGGGCTTTATGAGAGAGTGGCATTTTGTTTAGAAGCTGTGGTCAAGATTTATTAAAAGTTTTCTTCAACAGTAGCTTTGTCTTTGCCAGTCTCTCATAAGTAAGGAACATGTATGTAATTTAATACCATTTCTATTTTACAACCAGTTTTTGGGATAAGCTTCTCAAGCATGACTGTTATTAAAAGTAAAAACATAGGAACACTGGGAGCTGTTCAAAAAGAGCTTTGACAAGAATTCCTGTCAGGGTATCCAATTTGCAATGATCAAAACAAATAATGGTTATATAATCAAGCAAACAAATTAAGCAAAATTCTTTATCGATGATTTGTCCTCTTCAAACATTTTGGTTCACGTTGTGCTATTGGATGAAACATAAACCAAGCCTCAAAAAAGGCTAAAAAACATTGATGAAGATCAATAAAACGGGATGTACCTAGAGGCCTTTTGATTGCAGCGTTGGAAGTTGCGACAGTAGATGAAGTTGTGCGCATCGATGAAGCAGTGTGAGTTGCTGCTCTGTTAGCAGAGCCATTTTTGATGGTTTGACTTGTAGTTACACTGCTGGCTTTTGGCATCAAGGGGTTCTTCTCTGGGACTGTCTGTAAAGGGAGAAGACACAAAAAGAAACAGATTTTAGGGTTTTTAGGAATGAAAAGGCTGATGTTGACGAACAACCACGAGCAGGAAATAAACCCAACACTGTTAGAATTACTCCTGTACTCCTGTGTGATGCTGTTATTATAGAGCTCTGAATTACTACAAACAAAAACTGAGACCTCTTTAGGTTTACATAGTAAGCATGTTATCGTCAGTTTCCCTGATGATAAAGTACCGGTTAGAAGTGCTAGGGTAAAAGTTAGTGTCACAACATTCCAGTTATACCTTGTTAAAAAAAACAGAATATCTGTCAACAAAGCAAAACCATGTTTATGTGTAAACAAAGAGTCTTTTGTGTGTGAAAATGTTGCCTGCTGTATTTCTAAATGGCAACAGAACATGAAAAAAAAAAATCTTACAGCAGCCGTCAATCTGTTGAGTCTTTGATTTACTATGTAAATGTTTACTGACTTTGCATAGAATTGTAGGTCAGATTTAGTCACCATTTTGTAGATGGTCATGAACAACAACATTTACAAATTAAGTTGCATATGCATTAAAAAAATAAAAATAACTACAACCTTTTTCTGTTTTTGTCATCAGGAAGAGGGGTTACCGGACCAGAGATGCACAAACCTGTTTCAGACTAAAAGGAGCACTGTTACTAACTGAAGCCTATTCTTTATTACAAAAATGGATTTGTTATTGAGCGTTTAACCAAACTGAACTTTGACCATAGAAAGCAGGCTGTGTCACACTCATAAAGATAAAACTGTATTTAAACAGTCCTCCACTGACAGTAGTAGGCTCCTTTACCAGCCTGGATTACACACCTCTTCCTTGCTGCTTCTTTCTCACAAGCAATGGTTTTGCAAACACTTGCTTTTTGTTAGCAACACATATTTAGGCTTAAGAGGTCCCTATCACTTACCTTGGCTTTAACAGCATGTGTAGTTGTGGAGGGCTGGGATGATGGACGACTGGTGGAGGTGGGAGGGAGCTTTCTACTAAGCCCAGCAGTAGTTGCTGTTAATGGTACTCTGGGTGTTGGCTTTTTGTCTTTGGTGCTGGTGGCCACTAAGGGTGCGGGACATTTAGTGGTGGCTGTAGCAGAACCACCGACAGCTGTAGTGTTTGGCCGGCTTTTGGTAATGCTGCCTGGTCTGGGCGCCCCTGTTGTAGGCTTTAACATTTGATGGACAAAAAAACAAATGTCAAAACAAAAGAAAAACAAAATAATATTGACAGCAGGCTTAAGCAGAATAAGCAGCAACTGAGGCAAAAATAAGGGTTTTGAAGCAACATGCATAAAGATAAAATTTGTATGACTGAATATCTACAGAAAAAGAAAAAATGGAATGATTCTTTGCATAAATGTAAAATAGGTAAACTTAATAACTGAATGAAAAGCTATGCACATGATGAATGGGGTACATTAATTGTAATATTTGTTTAATGTTAGAAACACTGTTTATTCTTAAATGCTAATTAGAACCTATTTTATATAATCTGAAGAAAAAGAACTCATGGTCTACATAATGCAGATGCCTTTACTACAGTATTTAACACAACAAGCAATGAAATTTGTGTTTGGTAGGATATTTTTTTGTTGTAACAATACTTCTTGGTAATAAATCTTATAGTGAGCACCTGATTGGAAGCACTTGGGGGGACCAGAAGCTCAAAACAAGTGTGATTATCAACATCAAAATAAACTGTTTGGCAGAGATAATTTGGTAAATTTATCATGTGCATTGGACTTGTATTCTGTGCCTTAGAAAAATGGAAACTGTGGTTTCTTAGAGATGCATGTCTTAAAGCAGTCTCACATTACTGATCATTCCTGATCCAGTGTGGGAGTTCTGAAAGGTGGAAAAAACTAAACTTGAAAATTTTAAATCTTTGAGCTTTTACATTATTAGTAATTATTATTTGAAAATAAAGGTCAATTAAGGACAATATATTGCTCACCACCTTTCATGCCAGAATTTTAAACTAAAATAAGAGATGTAGTTATTGATGTTTTGGTCAAACCTGGTAAATTATGTTTGGCACAGTTTTATGTAACATGAGGAAAACTCACAAGATGTGCTTTCACTCAGATTTCCAGGGGTATTTCAGATTTGCACGACAAATCAAACCATATCTCTGGGGCCTCTCATGACATTAAGATGATCTTGGTATCAAAATGTAGCTTTGTTCATTTTGACCAAATTTGACTTAACCCTAATTTCGATGTAATGGGTCACATTTACTTTAAAATCTGGAAACTCACAAAGCTATTCTTAGTTTAAAGAAATTAAACACAAACACACACACATACAGGCATGACAAAACCATTATCAACTTCTATCTTCATCAATAATTATTCCTACCTTTGTCTTCTTGTCTGCACCTATGGGCTCTTTGCTTGCTGTTATGCTGCTTCTGGCTGCAGGTCTTGCAGGTATTTTGGCTCTTTCTACATTTGCTTTTACTTCTATTTTTTTCTTGTCATCTTTCTTCTCTATAGGCATTTTGTCCTGCTTCTCCTGTTTAACCTTCAGTGCTCCTTTGCTCACAGGTCTCTTAGGTGGCCCACCGACCTCATTTGCCTTCACCATAGCTTTGGCTTGGTTTGTGGCAACCTTTACTTTTTCTGTATCCTTCACCTCAGTTTTTGCCTGTTTCTCTACATCAGGCTTCTTTTCCATTTTGTCATGAATGGCATCATTCTTGACTAATGAAGGCTGTAATTTTGTTTCCACATTGTCAACGTGATGCTTATCACCAGCCTCCACCTCTGTTTTCTGTTTCTTCTCGTTTTCGTTGATCTTAACAACCTTCTCTCCTTCCTCTGATATTTTGGTTTCTACTTTTGTTTCTTCCAGGTTAAACTTCTCATTTTGGTCTACCTCCTCAACATTTCCAGCTTTAGTTTCTTCCACTTTGGGCTCCACATTTTCAATTATTTCTATCTTATTATCTTTGTCCTCTATCTTGTGTATTTTCTCAATGTCTCCAACCTTCTCTGTCTTGTCCTCTTCTTTAAGCTTTTTGTCCTCTTCTTTTGTTTCCTGATGAATTAATTCCACTTTCTTCATTTCCTTCTCCTTTACATTTTCAGTGTCATTTTTTAGATCTATCTTTTCTGCTGGTTTCTCTGCCTCTTTTGCTTTGTAGGCATGTTGTGCTTCTTTAACCTTTTCTGCCTCCTGATCCTTCACTTTCTCCTGGACTTCTACCTCTTTTTCCCCTCTGGCTACAGTTTGTTGTTCTGTGAATTCAACTTTCACACTGTTCTGCTCAACTTTGTTTAAGGTATGAAATGGCTTCAACTTGACCATACTGTCCTCTTTTCTTTCCTCCTCCTTCTCAGTTTCCTCCATTCTTTCCTCCTTCTTCTCACTTTCCTCCAGTTTTTCCTCTTTCTTCTCACTTTCCTCCAGTTTCTCCTCTTTCTTCTCAGTTTCCTCCAGTTTTTCCTCGTTCTTCTCAGTTTCCTCCAGTTTTTCCTCGTTCTTCTCAGTTTCCTCCAGTTTTTCCTCGTTCTTNCTCCAGTTTTTCCTCGTTCTTCTCAGTTTCCTCCAGTTTTTCCTCGTTCTTCTCAGTTTCCTCCAGTTTTTCCTCGTTCTTCTCAGTTTCCTCCATTCTTTCCTCTTTCTTCTTAGTTTCCTCTATTTTTTCCTTATCCTCAGTTTCCTCCATTCTTTTCTCTTTCTTCTCAGTTTCCTCCATACGTTCCTCCTCCTTTTCTGTTTCCTCCATATTGTTACATTTTTCTGAAGAAAAAACAAACTGTTTAGGAATGGTGATGCATTTATTTCTAGGAGATACAGTAGGGTGCGAAAGTTTGGGCAGCCGTGTTAATTTTTCTTATTTACCTTTTTAAATAATTGTTTGGATAAAAAAAAACTGTTCAATAGATCATATAGGGTACAAACATAGTAACATATGAGAAGTGAAATGATGATGATATGGTTTACAGAAAGTGTGCAATAATTGGTTAAACAAAATTAGGCAGGTGCATAAGGTCACAAAAAATAAACAAAAAAAAAAAAAACCTTAACTCAATATTTAGTAGATCCTCCTTTCACAGAAATAACATTCTCTAAACACTTCCTACAACTTCTAATGAGAGTCTGGATTGTGGCTGAAGGTATTTTAGACCACTCTTCTTTACAAAACATCTCTAGTTCTTTCAGGTTTGATGGTTTCCAACCACAGACAGCTCTCTT
Source organism: Austrofundulus limnaeus (assembly GCF_001266775.1). NCBI lineage: Eukaryota > Metazoa > Chordata > Actinopteri > Cyprinodontiformes > Rivulidae > Austrofundulus > Austrofundulus limnaeus. The sequence continues at coordinate 74,899 of NW_013952793.1, forward strand.
TAAGTGACACCACAGATTTTCAATAATATTCAGGTCTGGGGAGTGAGATGGCCATTCCAGAACATTGTACTTGTTCCTCTGCATGAATGCCTTAGTAGAATTTGAGCAGTGTTTAGCGTGGTTGTCTTGTTAGAAGATCCAGCCCTGGCTTCAGCAGCTTCAGCTGTGTCGCTGATTCCTGGACATTGGTCTCCAGAATCTGCTGATATYGGTTGGAATCCATGCGTCCCACAACTTTAACAACATTCCCAGTCCCTGTACTGGCCACACAGCCCCACAGCATGATGGAACCACCGCCATATTTTACTGTAGGTAACAGGTGTTTTTCTTGAGTGCTGTGTTCTTTTTCCTCCATGCATAATGGCCCTTGTTCTGCCCAAATAACTCTGTTTTAGTTTCATTAGTTCACAGCACCTTATTCCAAAATGAAGCTGGCTTGTCCAAATGTGCTTTAGCAAACCTCAAGCAGCTCTGTTTGTGATGTGGGCGGAGAAAAGTCTTCCTCTGCATCACTCATCCATACAGCATCTCCTTGTGTAAAGTGTGCTGAATAGTTGAACGATGCACAGTGACTCCATCGGCAGCAAGATGATGTGGGTCTTTGGTGCTGGTCTGTGGGTTGACTCTGACTGTTCTCAACATCCTTCACTTCTGTTTATTGGAGATTTGTCTTGGTCTGCCACTTTGATCCTTGACTTGAACTGTGCCTGTGGTCCTCCATTTTCTCACAATGTTTCTCACAGTGGAGACTGAAAGCTGAAATCTCTGAGATAGCTTTCTGTATCCTTCCCCTAAACCATGACGGTGAACAATCTTTGTTTTCAGCTCATTTGAAAGTTGTTTTCAGACCCCATGCTGCGACTCTTCAGAGAAGATGCAAAGAGGAGAAAAATGTACAATTGCCCCCCTTAAATACCCTTTCTCATAATTGGAGTCACATGTGTATGAAGGTCAAGGGTCACTGAACTTACCAAACCAAATTTAAGTTCCAATAATTACTTCTAAAGGATTTGAAATCAATAAAATAACAACAACGCCCAAATTTACACACCTGCATAATTTTGTTTAACCAGTTATTGCACACTTTCTGTAAATCATTTAAACTTCATTTCACTTCTCAAATATTACTGTTTGTCCCCGATATGATATATTTAACAGATTTTTTATCCAATCAATGATTTATAATGGTAAATCAGGAAAATTAACAAGGCTGCCCAAACTTTCAGACCCCACTGTAAAACAAATACCATTTATGATGTTATTGTTTCCCTGTGATCATTAAAAAATAAAACAAATAAAAAAATCACAAAGCCACATTAAAATGAGACTCACCTATGATGGGGAAGCACCCAGGGCAGCAATAATGACATAGAAAATAAAACAGACAAGATACCAATTACAATTCTAATATAACTTTTTAAGCATGAAATAAGACACAGTAGGAAGTAAAATCCTGATTTGTAAAACAAATGTTGCATTAAAAATGACAGCCACAAAGCACGTTTTCAAGTAGAACTTACAGAGAAATGGAAACTACAGCAGAGAGCAGTGGTGAGCAGCACTAATCTAAAAGTTAGTTCCACTATCCCTAAAGCACTAACTCAAATATTTAGGTCCCCTAATTCTAAAGCAATAACACACCGATAGCCATGTTATTCTTTTAAGACTTATCATTGACATTCCACGGCCGTATTTGAGTTCATATATTGTCAACATATTGTGACCTGGTGGATAAGTGACACACATCTGAACAAAATGTGCAACAGCTTGCACCGTCAATGTTCAATATGTTCAATAACATTTAAAGACCTCAGTTAGTGCTTCTAAATTTAGCCTATAAATTTAGCAAGTGATAATCCACTAATAAATTTTAAAATTAGCAAAAGCCCTAAAGCACTAATCAAGAAATTAGTTCCCCTATTAGTGCTCTAGGGGAACTGTGCCCACCACTGGCAGAGAGGATAAAAACAATTGGAAGATAATATCAAATATCTGGATGTTTGAAGTCATCAAAACATAGACATTTTATGTAAAAGGAGAACAGTATACCATTTCAACAAGACCTTGGACAAATAAAAGGAAATATTCATCAGTAAGGGGCATAAATATGTGATTAGTTAGTGGTTGCACACCCATAAACATTTAGTGTGTTAATTAAGAGGGAATCCACACAGTGCATCCTTGGATAAACATAAGCGTTAAGTTTAAGCCAATCTAAAACCTCATTGGCCAAACCCCGTCCATGTTCTAGTCCCTTATAAAAAAGTTAAAATCAGCCAGAGTGAAGATGTGTTCATACAAGAAAAAGTACAAGTGAATTTCAAAATGGGTATATCAAACCCCTGATTAGTGAAAAAAAAATAAATAAAACACACACACACAAGCAATTAATTCAGCCCAACACTGGAACTACTCAAGCTGGTTGAAAGCATCATGCATGGCAACCATTTGATTGTATCTCTGGGTTGCCCTAGGTACTGTTACTGTGATTAGGGCCAACTAAAACCAACCTTTCATGATGGGTACAACTTCAGGCATCACATCTAGGTATTCCATCGGATCAGCAAAGCTGGGAAAGAAAGGCTTAGCTGTTGGATTAAGACCAGATCCAGATACACTAAGAGTGGACTCTGACTGAGGAGATGTGGGGGCAATGACATCAGATGACTGTGGAGACAATGTCTTAGCTTCTGGTGGAGTAGAACTCATATCAGATGATGGTGAGCACAAAACGGGTGTTTTTTGGGATGGCATCTGGACTGCATTCTTGTGCTTAGGTTGGAATTCTGGTGCAGTAGTTTTGGGAGAGCGGAGAGGTGCTGGGCTTGGTGTGTTAAAGGACAGACCCGGAGCTCCTATATTACTGAAGTCAAAAGACTCTTGCCATGAAGCGTCAGAAAATGATACATGTGGGCCTGAAGCAAACAAGTCAACAGGTGGGGAATGGCCTAAACTTGTCTTTGAGGCAGAGCTGAAAGCTGATGTGTCACTCTCAGACATGTCTTGTATGGAAGATTCCAGGTATAAACTGGTAGGGTCTACAATGTTGCCACCGGCTTCTTTACTTTTTGAAAAGGAAGGTGAGTAAAAAGATTGTTCGGTGTGACCCAGGCTGGCATCTTCAGGATCTACTAAAAGGTCAAATGAATCACTAGAGGAAGTAGCGACGGGGAAGGATCCAGGCATTGTTGTTTTGGTAGGGAATGGCAAAGTAAAGGGAGCTGCAGTGGCTTTAAGCTCACTGCCTAGTGCCAATGGACTGATGCCTCCAGCTGTTGTGGGGAAACAATCTTCAGACAAACGCTGAGAAAATGAGCCTTCTTCTGAATGGACCTCCTTTTTATAGGGGTTTTGGTTCAGGTCTCCCTGATTTATCATCACCTCTTCAGTATTTTGTGAGGTTGCCTCAGAAGCTGGTATAAATGATTCTGCAGTCACTCCCCATTCCTCTGGAAGCTTCTTTCTGCTTTTACCTCTTTTCCCCCGGCCTCTGTTCCTTCCAAGTTGATCATCCCAGCCTGCTCCTCCTTTATCCCTTCTTGGATCAATTCTATGGTAGAACCCTTCAGATGGAGAAGTGTTTTCTTCCATTTCCAGTTGGCCCCTGACCTCAAGGTGTTCATGAGATCCCCCATCTTTCTGTCGTCGTCTTTTCTTTTTTTTCTGTTTTTGGTCTGATCCGTTTACGTCTCTTTCGTCAACTTCAGCATGCACAGCACTCTCGTGGATATGACAGCTGTAAAGTGGATTATCAGGGCTGGCTGCAATATGGCCTGGTTGTTTAGCAAAACCCATGGAAACACTTGGCATGAAAAGTGGGTCTGTTGAAAGGCTGCCAGATTGGTTTGACCGACACTCACCTAAGGCACCTTGTGGGTGAAGAGAGAAAAATTTAAAGTTGAATATATAGCTGTGAAAATGTACATATGCACTGGTTCCATAAATTTAACTCAAAAAGATGACAGAAACTTGAGATCACATAAAAATGAACAGACAATATTACCTTTGCATCATTAATATTTAGTGAATAACACTTCAAGTCGTCCTGATACATCTCAGTAATCCAGGTAAAAAATCAAAAAGAAAAAAATTGTATAGGTCTTCTGGACGGGTTCTTCTCTAATGAAACATTTCGTCTCTCTTCCAAGAGACTTCTTCAGTCTGAGAGTTTCAGGCAAAATTCAGGCTTTTAAGCCCTGCCTCCATGTGACTGATACTCACATCACATGGCTATCATTGACACCCAATTAACTTTTATTGTTAACAGGGGGTGGAGTGATACTGGCAATAGCAGCGCTGTAGGAGGGGGACAACTGAAAACGGAGGCCTCCACCTCTGTTTAATGATGGATGGTCTTTCTTCACAAAAATGGCTTCTTTTACTCATCTCTCGAGCCATTGGTTCAGATATGTTGACAACACCTGGGTTAAAATTAAAGCCCAGGAAGTCCAACATTTCACTGATCACATCAACTCTGTGGATGAATATATTAAGTTCACACGAGAGGATGTAAAAAATGGCAGGTTGGCGTTCCTGGATTGCGATGTCTCGGTTTCGGATGGAGGATGGTTGGAAACTGGCGCATATCGTAAGCCCACCCACACAGACCAATATTTGYGTTTTGACTCCCACCACCCACTGGAACACAAGTTAGGAGTGATCAGGACTCTGTACCACAGAGCAGACAGTGTCCCTACAAACCCAGGAGCCAGGGAGAAAGAGAAATCACACACACGACAGGCCCTGGAGCAGTGTGGTTATCCTGACTGGGCTTTCCTGAAAGCAGACAGGAAACACAGACAGGATTCCATGCAACCTTCAGGTGAAAATGAAGACCCCAAACCCAGACCTAAACCAGTGGTTATTCCATATGTTGCGGGTGTTTCGGAGAAACTGAGACGTTTATTTTCTAAACATGATGTCCCAGTGGCTTTCAAACCCCAAAACACATTATGGCAAAGGCTGGTTCACCCCAAAGATCCGGTGCCCTGGCACAAACAGAGCAATGTTGTATATGCTGTTAAGTGCCAGGAGGACTGCGACCAGTTATACATCGGGGAAACAAAGCAGCCACTGTTCAAAAGAATGTCCCAACACAGACAAGCTACATCTAATGGCCCGAACTCTGCAGTTTTCACTCATTTATAGGCCAGCGGTCACTCTTTCAGAGACGAGGATGTTCTCATTCTTGATAGAGAGGAACGTTGGTTTGAGAGAGGAGTAAAAGAAGCCATTTTTGTGAAGAAAGACCGTCCATCATTAAACAGAGGTGGAGGCCTCCGTTTTCAGTGTTCCCCCTCCTAGAGCTTTGCTATTGCCAGTATCACTCCACCCCCTGTTAACAATAGGTGTTAATTAGGTGTCAACAATAGCCATGTGATGATGTGAGTATCAGTCACATGGAGGCAGTGCTTAAAAGCCTGAATTTTGCCTGAAACTCTCAGACTGAAGAAGTCTCTTGGAGGAGAGACGAAACGTTTCATTAGAGAAGAACCCGTCCAGAAGACCTATACAATTTTTTTCTTTTTAACACTTCAAGTCTCTAAATACAGTAAGATGATCATTTATATTGGGTGAGTTTACAAAAAGGTTAGAAAGTGACAAAACTGACTTAACTACAAAGAGAAGTTTCTTATAGGATTGAACCCAAATTTACATGGAGTCCATGAAGTTACAGAGAGCTTGTCACCATATCACCATTTAGGATATATCACTATAACTCTTGTGGTTACATATCGCTTCCATTTATCTGTTACAAGAAAATAATTTTGGTAATCTGAAAGTTAAACCAAAATAAAATAATCACCAATATCCACCACAATAGATCTAAAACAAATTGTATTTACAAAATGGCCAACCCTGCCCAGCTACTGACTGATTGACCAACCATAACCCCTATGTAAAATATTGATGTACTATACAAAAATGAATGCATTTAGCATAACCCTCAATTTATTTGCTCCCTCTTAGTCTATCCAGCATCCTTACCTACTAGGTCACTGTGAAATGCAATCAAACAAAGCCACGTATCTTGAAGGACAGTCACAGCCATAGTTAAATCTTTAATATACTCTGTTACTCCCCAATGGGGAAATGTAGCCAGCTTGAACTGAATTGAATCTAACTTATATAACAAAGCTACCCATGCAGTTTTAAAGCTTTAAGTCCACACTCTCCAGTTTTTTGTTTTTTTTGAAAACACTCCCTAGAATGGAAGCAAAACTTCAACAGAAAAAAGTCTAGTTGTTTTGTTGTTTAATTTTTTTGGTCAAAAAGAAAAAATAAGTAGGTCCTCTGGATGGGTTCTTCTTTAGTGAAATGTTTTGTCTCTCCTCCAAGAGACTTCTTCAGTCAGACTGAAGAAGTCTCTCACGTTTCACTAAAGAAGAACCCATCCAGAGGACCTACTTATTTTTTTCTTTTTGATTTTTTTCTACCTGGATTATTGAGATGCATCAGTACAATTTTTTTAGCTTTACCATGGTCTGAGTGACTGACAACCTACACAAGCATAACTACAAATTCAATTCAAAATATGTTTTTGATCCCAAAGTGAAATTACGTAACCAGGTCCTGCAGAGGAAATGACAGTTTATACGGTATGGTTTATGTTTTTATTTGGTGCAACTTGGGAACTTGTGATGCACTTGTGAATGGTATCTGTTTAGGTAATATAATTGTTGGAACTAAAGAATAAACCCCTTAAGGCTGCTTAGAAAAGCAATCAATTGTTATGAGAAAACAAAATGCAATCAGCAATAAAAACTTGTGCTGTATTTTAAAATAAAACGAGATAAAAAAAAAAAGAAAAAAAGTTACACTTGAAGACTCTCGGTAAGTGATAATGTATTTTAAGACAAAGGAGAAATTAATTATTGAACCATATGAATTAATAAGAATGATTTACCTTCTGTCAGATCCAGAGGAATATGAGGTGTCTGGGGTTCAGGTAGCGCTGGGCTGTACTCTTGTGGAGTACATGCCACTGCTGGGAGTGTGGGATGCTGAAGATCTGACATATTTGAGGCTTTCTCCACTTGAAGTGGGGTGTCTCCTACCAACATATTCACTTCCATTCCTTCAGAGTGTGAGAACCCTAGAAACAATGGCAAACAAACAGCTACACAATATTAGCACTGCAGATTCTTTGCGTTTCTATTACAGATAAGACTAAAAAATGACAGTGAGGCTCAACAATTTGACCAAAAGCTTTTTAACGCTTTTTAACGCTCTTTTAATCACTATAGTAATGTTTAAATCAAGATTTATTCAATGCAGTGGTGGACTGTGGTTTACACACATTGGTCCTCTGATCATTGTTCCCTCACTGTAATAAATAAAACAAACAAAAAACTAACAAATGTTTTCACATAATCCAACAGAAGAAGACGTAACTAAATTATTAGTTGAATTATTCATCCTTAGAACAAAAATATAAGATAAATGCACTTTAGAGGTTGTAAAAGTCTTTCAGTCATGCAAGTATTGTTTGACGACAATGGACCAAAGCAAAAAATGAAACACACAAAACCAATTAAAAGTGTTTCCATACATACTATTCACATATTTGAGCTGAATATCCAACACATAGGAAACATTTTCTTTCATATTCATTGACCACATATGAACAGCAACTCATGAACTGGAGAAAACAGTCATTACAGATCATTTAGGTTTAAAATTAATAAAATAAAATATGACCAGGAGCTTAATAAAAAAAGACTGATGTTAAGAATAATGGTCACAATCCCAAAAAAACTAGGCTCGTAATTGTTCAGTACTCCTTTCATTTTCAGCAATGGATTGAGCAGTGCTTTGTGAGTGGTTTTGAGCTTTGAATACCGTTTTCTTTAAGCCAATTCTGCTTTAAAATTATCAGCAACTTTATCCCCGACTTGCCTGGTGTGTTCCCTGAGCTACATATGCAGTTTGATCATTAATGTTCTGCATCCAACCTTTGAGGCATTTACAGAACATCTGTATTTACACACAGGTGGACTCCATCAATTATTTTAACTCGCTTTGTCCTTTCTGAGTCACTTGTGCCCAAGTTCTGCAGTCGCTGTGTGAGAGGTGCGGTACACCCTGCCTGGACAGATTGCAACTAATTGGGTGACTTTTGAAGGCAATTGGTTATACTGGATTGTAGTTAGACCTATCAGAAGGGGTTAAATATAACTACACACTGTGATGTATTCTCAACTAGCAGGCTTTGGGGTTTTAGAGGACATGTTCTTGGTTTGTGAAGTGTTGTATGAAGGCAAAAAGTGGATGTGTTAGCAGTCAGTTTATGTTTCCTTCTCACAAGATTCCAGATTTTATTTGTAAAAGAAAAAAAAAAACATATCAAAGATCATTTTCCTTTCATTTTACAACTATAAACTGCTTTGCATTGGTTTGTCACATAACATTCTAGTCAAACACCGCTAACCAGGTCTGCACTGTTTTCACTAAAATCTTCAACCAGTCTCTTGAACGAGCTGCAGTTCCTGTCCCCTAAAATGTACACTTGACATTAAAGTTAAATGAATTTAAAAAATGTAATTAAAACAAAATTGGACACAACAACAGAAGATAAGTTTTTAAAATGTTCATTTTGTATGTAGTCAAATGTGAAGAGTTTTATAGTCAACAAGATGTACCTTTTACTGAAAGTTAACCAAAACTGACCTCCTTCTGAAGATGTGTACTAAACCTGTCATACTGGTAACCTAGCCACATTTAGAGAAAAACCTTTTTGATTCTTAAAAAAATAAATAAATCAATTTCAGTTTAATATATCTGAACGGGAAATTTCACTTAAAACTACAGATGTCATGTCTCCAACTCTATGCATGCTTGACCCTACTCTCCCCAATCAGCAATCACCCTTGCCATTACTTTGACTCCTTGCTCTCCTATGATCATCATCAGATCCTCTGCTAATACTGGTTATGTCTAGCTCCCTGTTTTTTTGTTTGGCTGGTTTTCTTGTCTGCCAGTTTTGTTATTAAAAACTATTTGGAATCCCAAACCAGCCACCTATTTCTGCTCACTATCCACCAAAGAGACATTTGCCTATTTCAGCTAGGAGAAGAGGAAGAAAAGCCAAAAGACAGGTAAATGTGTGTCATATATATATTTATTAGTATAACATTGACGATGACAAAATAAACAGGAATGATTATAAAAAGGTGCAGATTTGATAACATGGAACTAATAAAATAGAACCTTTGTGAGACACAAAATGATTACAAAAAAATCAAGAAACAAATCATCTATAGATAGCTCAAAGACAAAAGTATATAGATTATTTTCCCAATTTCTGTGAATCACTCACTTTTCACATTTCAATGCCTGTAAAGGTACTGTCCATCACTTTACACCTATAGGACTAGCACACAGCCTGCAAAATACACAGGCAAACTCAACAAATATAACACGCTCAAGTACAAATCTCACTTAATAATGTGATTTGTAATGACAGAAAAAAACTTTGGTCATATTAGTGTGTGCATGCCACAAATACGACAAGACATCATTTCCAGTATATTGTTTTTGAGCTATTTATAGGACCAACGTAATGCTGGAAGTGAAGGGACGTTTTACTGTGAAAGTCAAAAGTAAAACAGAAGTACATGATGATTGCCTTCAGTGGACCTTAATTCTAGTTTGTGCTTCCACAAAAATAACTCCAAACAGAAAGTAAATACAGTCTGGGAAAAAAAGTCTCCATTTGTTTAATTAAATGGTTTTAAACAAAATGACAGAAGAAAAAGTGATCATGTCTTACGATTCATAACTATTTTCAAGTGTATTAAATAGTGCTGGGAAGAGATGGAAATTTGTAATCATGATTAACAGCAAGAAATTATTATTGTATTTTTAAAAAATATTGCTGTTAAGCATCTGCTGCTGTTAACCAGCCCTACTATTAAAATCACATGACAGATTCCATAGTGTTATTTAACAAAAACAAGGCTAAAATAAAAAAGTACACCTCATGGCTCAGGTTTGAGAATCACCTTTATATGCACTACCTTGAAGTAGTCTACAATTGTATTAGTCTGACACTTCATTTTCAACTTACTTCACTTCTTTGATGTTTGCAGACATTTGTTTCTACACATCCATTTACAGTTGGTGTCTCAACTTTGCCTGGACCATTGGCATGCCTTGACTCTTATAACCATACTTTTGTAAATTTCCTTGTGTGCTTGAGACAGTTGTTCTGCCGTATGACCTGGTTTCAGTCAGACTTTAGCTGTTGGACAGATGGTCTCACATTTGACTCTTTGGTAAATAAATGAGTTCTTGGTTGACTCAATGCCTGCAAGCTGCCCAGGTCATGTCGCTGTAAAACAAGCCCAAACCATCTCCTTTTCCACAGCTGATATGCTCTGTGCATTTTGGTAACATGTCTCTATTTTGGTCTAATCTGTCTAAAGAACATTGTTTTATGAAAAAAAAAACACAAGAACTTCACATATAGACAGCAGAACTACTTCAGTTAAACATAATTTTAGAATCTGGAAAGAGCTAGAACATTTTTACTATACTCTGATTTGTAAAACCTAGAATTTGAAGATGACTGTACAAGGACAGCTGGGATGAACTTATGTGAGATTATGTGCTGGCAAAATGTCTCACAATGAGGAACTGTTCAATTTTGAGGTATTCTCAATTTCTTTATCTCAAAAGGTTCAAAATGATATGTAATCTGTTGAAATATGATGATTTATCACTAGGTCTGACAGCACACAAGTTCTGTTTACAGGAGTGCCAGTTTGAAAACTTGTTATTTATTCATCTGGAGTGATGTCACTGGAAATTCTAGGCCTGCATTAAAATTTAAAAAGGGGACTCTACAAGCTTTACAATGATGCCAAACATTACCGGGGTTATGGTAGCTGGCAGGGGAAAATAATTATAAAGCAAGAAAAAAGGGTTAATAAATAAAAAATAAATTCTAAAAATTCCACATTTTTTGCACTGCAACCTGTGTGCAATTTGACTATTTTTGCCAGCACTGGTCCAGTTTATTATAGAGTTGACTAAGTCTAAGTATACCATGGTGTAAAAAAGGTCACTAAAACCACTGAATTGTTCTGTCATATTTTTTACAATGCCACATACAATACATACATTTACAATACAAGGCCACATTTTTTCACTTCTTGACCAAGTTAGTTGCTCCAAGCCATCATTTAATTGTGTACTTTACCCTTTAACTTTTATGCTTATTTAAAAATAGACATACCGGTAGTAGGTTGTTTGCACATTTAATCTGGGGGATAACCCCGTCGCTCACGGCTTGTCTACCAGAGGAAACACCTGTCTCTCTTTTCCAGTGAACGATGTTTTGAAACACAAGCTACAAGAGTTAGCATGTTAGCAGGTGAATTATACAGTCATCTTCAGGCTCACTGCAGAAGCTAATAATCAGTTAACTAACTAATAAAGGCTTGTCAGGCTCCCATTGTTAGATAAAAATGCAGAACAGCAGAAAACTAGTAACTGTGCAATAGGCACAATTACTTCAAGGTTATAAATCTAATCTGGTGCTGTAGTTTAGTTTTGGTTTCACTTGTGTGTAATCTTGTGGATTTGATAAGACAGAAGAAAACAACAGTTTTCTTCCTTCTTATTTCTCCTGAAGAGAATCACACTTAGTTTTATAAAAAAGGTAAATGAAATAAATGCTGGTAAAACATAAAACGGGTGGAAACCTTAGCTTACTATTGAACAGCAGATATTTATGTGGAGATCTACCTACCATAATGTTTTCTACAAAATGTTTAAAAAAAGACCAAAAACAGCTGGCTGACTAACAGGTGTTCAATTTGAAATACAAAGAATTAAATATTTTACCAATATTATACAACTATATCTGCAATAAAATGATTAGGTAAATTGCAATATTATTTAGACATTAATAAGTGTTTGCATTTCTGTTTTACAATAAAAGCAAATGAATTATGCTGTTGGGTAGTTTTGCTCACGGTTATCACATCACATCATCAAAATCAGATACTGGACTTTGCCTAATTTAGTGGCATGGCTGGTTGTCAGAATTCACCATGCATGAAGACTGCCAAGAAGTGACAATTACAATACAAAAAATGGTATATAGAATGTTGTTCATATGTTATTTTTTTCTTTTTTCCAACAAAACAACTAAGCACCAGAACCCAGTAGACCAGGACTTCAACTAGTAAAATGTGACTTTTTCTTTTTAGTGAGCATGGAAGTAGAATTAGTAGAATGTTAGTTTTAAAAACTGAATCAAATACATGAGGTGTAGTGCAGACTGGGTGTTCTATGAGCGAGAATAACAATTTCATGCTTTTTTGTGAGAAGTCTTTTTTTTAGGTTTGTCGACATATTGCGACAAAAACTCAGGGTTTTGATAACTTTTGACACCCTAGGTATTAAAGAGTATAACAGCTAAATAGAAAACTGATGCAACTAAACTTCTTGGCGTTTTTAACAGAAACCATGTGTTAAACCCACAATTCTTTGTACATCCCAGCATGTACCACACCTGCATGTGCAGCTAGTCAGGGGGACTACAGTTTAGAACTACAGAAACAATAAAAAGCATTAACAAATATACATTTATTCCTACCACTAAAATAAAAAAAATAAATAAATAAATTGTCAAGTGACATCACGTTTGCTTAAAGTGAACCTCAGTGCTCCAGAATGGTGAAATGCATTACGGGTTAGCAAAGCAGCATGGCTCTGCATGGCTAGAAAAAAAAGAAAAAATTGGGGTTCTTTTTCCGACTTATCCCATGGTGCTGGATGAATGACCCATGGGTATATCAGCTAGTATGTGAATGTTTGTGTTGGATAGGAAGAGGAGGGAAAAGTGCAGAAAAGCAGCAGCACTACTGACTCATCAGGCGACGGAGGTAGCATTTAGTCCTCTGAAGAACAGTGGCAAAGAGGAAGAACAGACAGTTGGAAGGGACATGGAATGTTGAAAAAAAATAATAATAAAATAGATACAGTTAGAGTAAAGAAAAAAGTAAAATATGAGTAAATTAGGAGTTTGGAGAGAGACAATTTATGAGAAACTCAAAATAAGAAGAAGAAATGATGAGGGAGGGAGAGAGAAACAACAGATTAGTAGTAATTCCCATCAAGTCTGCAAGAAAACAGTTAATTTGTTGTTTGTAACTGTGTTGCTGTCTTACCTTTCAGAGTTAAAATACATACTTTATACTAACATGCATCAGCGCATGCATCATGCATGAGATGGATCATGCAACAAAAGCAGTAGAAACATCATGGAATGGCACTAAAAGCAACTAAAGCTTTCCTTGTAGCATCTCCTGCAGTTGCATGACGAAAATAGCATCAGTTTGTTTGCAGCTTCGACCCTCTTTCACCCGTTCTTGCCACAAGGCCCGGGTCAAACATAAATAATAATTATGTCATGGGTCACAAGTTCATGGGTGTATTTTTTTTATGCTGAAAGCACACATACGCTGTGTTTTGCGTCAACTATTCACTTCCAGAATCCAACCGTTCTATCTGGAAGTAGGGCTAGGTGGTATGACCTCAAATTCATATCACAGTATAAATTGAATCCCTTCACAGTAACGGTATATATTGAGGTAGAAAATTATCATAAAAAGCAAAGATAATGTAATTTTTACAGCATTTATTTTGCAGAAAACTGTAATCCTAATCAAACCCAGCATTTTTGCTGTAGTGCAAATGAACACAACAGAAGTAAAAAAAAAAAGAATGTTCTATATACAGTATATTGCAAAAATGGTTTCAACAACAAACAAAACCTTTTCCTGAAATTTTCAACAATATCAAAATAAATGGATGTTATAACCAGTATTTCAAGTAAAATTAGTCATTTAGACATAAAAAAATCAATGTTACCTAAAATGTTATAGTCTGACAGGATCTTAAGGGGCTTAAGTTTGCACATAGTCCTGTCATAAAACAATTTCAAATAATTAGAATATAAGTGTGGTGAAGCCAAATAAACCATGCCGTCCAGAAGATGATTTCTACGTAACTTTTCTATAGCGGGAGGGGGAAATTTTGAGGATTTATTCTTTCTATATGTGTTTTAAAACTCTATATTTCTTAATTTATTTTCAGAATATTTTGAACTCCTCCTGCTCAGTTGTCTCTGCGCTCAAAGCCCTGTTGACACAGGTGCAATGACATAACCAACAATAGGACGGTAGAGGGTAAATTTCTACCATAGGCCAACTTCATACCGTTTCTACCGTCTACTGCATTTACCGTGCAGACCTGGAAGCAGATGTTTATAAAAGATAGTCAAATGGTCAAAACCTTTGTGCCTTTGTGTGATGTACATGGAGGAATGTCAGACAAAAACTGTGGTGCTATAACTGGGACAGATTTGTGGACCAAATATTTGTGGAAATCTAAGTCCTAACCCCCAGAGTGTAGACTCCAGTGGGAAGAAACCCCATGCAGCAACGTATCCCACAGTGGGAGGAGTTTCCCAGGAGCCTGGCATGGTGTTTCTCAAGGACTATGAAGGGATTGTGCAAAAACGATTGTTCAACAACCATGTGACTACACAATATCCAGTCAGCTGCCAATAAGCCATACTAGTCGCTTTAGTGTATTTGTGTATCCTGCAGTTTAGCTCCAATACATATACAATTATTTTTTGGAGTGCAGATAAAACGGAAACACAGATCAGATTTGGACAAATTACCATGTGTTTGATACCTGCCCCTTACTCTGTCTCAATGAAACTACTTAGTTTGAATACCTTGAAAAAAATTACCAGAAAAGCAGCCCTGTACATAAGAGATAGGGCTGGGCGATATGGCCCAAAGAAAAAATCTCCGATGTTTTTTCATCCCAAATTTGATTTTCAATTTTAATCAGTTTCGTTTCCCACTTAACGGAGTGCCTCTGTTTCAGGTGTCGAAAAGAATATGTTGTACTCCTGCTTTTTGTAGCAGGAGCCTTTTCTAACTGATTTTGCAGTGTGGTGTTCGTTGCTCCAAGTCCCAGGTTCCAAAACCAAACCAGTTCCAAAAACTGAAGAAACACTGCCTTTTTTGAGAAGTAGATCCTCTCTGCTAGCTGTCATATTGTCATGTTATGTACCAAGCATCTTGAGGGACAGGCGGGGTGACCTCTGAACTACAGAAGCCCCAAAGAGTGCACTGGTGGGGAAAAAATATTGATTTTACCCAAATTATATCGTCATAAATGGCAAATTCGAATTAACTGATTTAATCGATTTATCGCCCAACCCTAATAAGAAATCTTTGAAAGTATGGAGTAATACACTGAGAACTACTTACAGCTTAAAAACAAACATGTACCCACACCCACACATGCCGAAGAAAGGGGAAAAAAACAACAACAACACTATACTAAAAAAAGGCATGACTGATGAGGATAACATGGAAGCTTTAGTAACCTGACTAACAGCAAATGGAACTGTGGAATCCATCTTACCAGACTTTTTCACCCCATGTGCTTCCTGTTCTCCATTCTCCAAAGCAATACCTATGTCTGCACATACATGTGCATAAATAGCAAGGTAAAGTAAGGTAAGTACAAACATTCACATAAGGTGAGGTGAAGTGAAGTGAGATGAGGTAAGATAAGGTATGGAATATTAAGGCAATTTAAGTACATACATTCACATGCACAAAGTAAGGTAAAGCAAGTGCTGTACACACATTCATAAAGCAAGATATGATGAGGTGATGATGATGATGATGATGATGATGATGATGATAATAATAATAGCAATAATAATAGCAATAATAATAACAATAATAAAGGTAGTAAGATATGGTAAGCAGCACACAAAAATTCATGAAAAAACAAGCAAACAAATTTGGATTACTAACAGCTTTCAAAACCTCAAAATCCAAGAGTACAACTTCCTTTTACATTGAGCATTTCCCTCCCTTTGAGGGAGTGCATGAATGTTTGTTAGCATGTAAGAGGCCTTGTAATGGGACGGTTGATCTGTCCAGGGTGTACCCCACCTCTCACTCAATGACTGCTGGACATATGCACAGCTTCTCCAAACCCCAGATAGAATCAAGTGAGTAAATAAAATAGTAAAAGAATAAATGGATATTGGGGAGCATGTGTCATTTATTTATTTTTTGTTAGGACCACAAATCATGTTCTCTTTTGTTCAGCCATTTTTAGAAAGAGACAAGTGGAGTTAAAGTTGTGTGGCTGCTAAATAGCAATGCTAAATCATTACACTTTGTTCATCCACTATGCAAATATCTATAGGGGGCAGCTGTGGTAGAGTGGTTAGGGGAGTCGTACTGTAACCGGAGGGTTTGATCACCCGTTCCAGCCGTCTCAGTCCACCTTGCCTACTGATGGTGGTCAGAGGGTCCGTTGGCGCCGGTGCATGGCAGCCCTGCTTCTGTCAGTGTGCTCAAGGGCAGCTGTGGCTACAATGTAGCTTACCACCATCAGTGTGTGAATCTTTGGCTACGTTCACACTGCAGGTCTTAATGCTCAATTCCGATTTTTTGAAAAAAAATCTGATCTTTTTGTGTGAACCTTCACATTACATTTTAAATGTGACCTGCATCAGACCCTTGTGTGAACGCTACACAGCACTGATGTGACACGCATGCGCAGTAAAGACGTCCCGTCTCATCACCTGACTTGTTTGTTTACAGAGCTAGCATGCATGCTACTTTTTGCACGTCAAATCTGAAGTTGTTTAATCTTAGAGCCAATTAAATAATTATCTGACATGCTTGTTTAGTTCAGTTTTTATATCTGAACCTGCCTCTGACCGAGATGCTCCAGAGAATCTTTTTATTTTTGAACGAACGAGCTGGAAAAAAGTATAGACCGAGTAACTTTAGGATCGATACGCTCCGCGACCCAGGCTGGACGTTATCGACGATTATCCGATTTAAAACCACATACTGAAACGGCCTGGGTCGGTTTTGAAAAAAATCGGATTTGTCGCGTTCAGACTTTCATAAAAAAAATCGGATATGGGTCAGACGGTGCAAAAAAAAATCAGATTTGGGTCAGATTTGCCTGCAGTGTGAACGTAGCCTGTGTGTGAATGGGTGAATGACTGAAGTGTAAAGCGCTTTGGGGTCCAAGTGGGCTTAATAAAGCAGCAGAGCAATATAAGTTCAGACCATTTACCATATCTATGAAGATATTCTTGTACTCATACTCTGCAGGATATCCACACACACAGACATGGACCACACTGATAAAGCACTATAAACTAGACATAAGTGATGTACTGACGCTTTATTTTCACAAGTATTTTTTTAAGGTGTGACCACTAAATTGTGGGGATGGGGGAATAACAAATTGCAAATCAATCTATACATTTTATGTAATGCCTAATGTTTTCTACTTTTCAGCAGAAAAAAAGTAATTCTGCCATTCTCCAGTAAAAAAAAACTACCATGAAAATAGAGACTGTTTATTTCTTTGAGCGAGAGCAAATGTACACAATTAGCAGCAGATCAAAATAAAAATTTCACCCCACTTTAGTTTTCAAATTTAATTTAATTCAATTCATTATAGTTCAGTTAAATTTAATTTACCTGAAATTAATCTAACTGATTTAATTTAAGGCCATATTAGGGGATTATACAAAAAAGCAAACAGGTCCAACTCATTTAAAACTACATGCAATCGAATTCAGCTCAGAACCAATCTAAATTCAAATCCAACTATACATATAGTCCAATTATAACACAAAACAGTCTGATCCAGTATGGTATGATACAGTCCAAATGATAAAAAGTGTCTGTTAAAACAAGCAGAATGCACCAAATCATTTTGTTCGAACCAACCAGTTAGCACTCCATTTAAGGCCCATAATAAAAAAAAATGAAGACAAAAAGTGTGTCTTATTCATCTATTCATCCTAATAATATAATATAATATAATATAATATAATGCATGTCATAGGAAACAAAAATGAACAAATGGAAAAGTGTAATAATCAGAGTCTAAAGTAGAGTCCAAAGGTAACACTATCTTTAAAGAAAGTGAATGATCATGATAAACAACAAGTGAATGATCATGATAAACAACAGAAGCTCAGATTGTCAACATCATATCAGTCTCACCTGGCCTAGTATCATCGCCATCCAGCAGGGGGGTGTAGTCCGACTTTTCAACCATTTCCTTGACCTGATCATCAAACGTCTCTGCCTCCAGCTGAGCCACAAAATCCTTCTCCACCATGCTCTCTACACCAGGCTGTGGAACACTGTCGGTGAGTGCATCACTCAGGTTTAGGTCTTCCTCTGCCATGGCTGCAAATAAAGACAATTAAGTCAGAGAGGAGCTCATAAATTAAAGAATAGAAGCATGATTAAAAATAAACACAATCTAATTGTTTATTTATTTATTTTTAGCGTTTTTTTTTTTTTTTTTTTTTTTTTTTTTTTTTGGGGGGGGGGGGGTGGCTTGATGATGATGACGAAGCTATAAGCAAGAATCCAAACCCAATGTTGACTGATATTTATTCTTGAACCAATACCAATTTTTATCAATTCAGATTTCTTTCCAAGAGAAATAAATAACAGAATACTTTTTTTCAACTTTCTGAAACAAAATTACTTTTGTGTTTACCATTACCATTTGTGTACCAATCAGTGCAAAGACACCTATAGTAAAGCTAGATTAAACTAGAGATAAACCAATTCTAACCAACCAATGTTAATAGGTCAATAGTGGCCACTTCATTGGTAAGAATTTGTTTTTAAACTTTAAAATCTAAACTTCCGCAAGAAACTGATAAAAGAAAAGCTGAATAATGTAAATGCTTCAGGCTGACGAAAGACAATGGTCTTTGGTATGTCTGCAGCACTTAAATACTTAGGGGTAACTCAGCTTCACATCTGTCCTCCCTCTCTCGTTCAGCTCTAAAACATGCTAATG
>NW_013952793.1:94942-96938 GCF_001266775.1 Austrofundulus limnaeus
AGATTATATACACTGTATAAGATTGCGGTGCTCAAACTGCAAAACGTTGTCAGAGAACAGGCTGAAATTAGTTTTAACTCCAGGTTGTTTTTCCCCCTCATTTTAATATTTCAAACAAAAAGACTGTAAAACAATGTTTTACAATTTAAAAAAAATAGGAAACTTTGAGGAATGAGGGCACAGTCCAAATACTACCACTATCTCTCCATCTCTCCATTGAAAACATTTAATAGCTTTCATACTGAAGAAGGATAACATCAATGCTAATAAATAATTTGGTGAATAAACAGAGGCAAACCAGAAGCAGAGGTCTACCAGTGTCACTCTTTCAAAGACAAACAAGCTGAGCCTTTTTTCACCAAAGATACATAACGGATAGATACACGACTTTTGAGTTTGAATGATTGCAAAAGCAGTTAAAAATTAAACTGGCTGAAACTTTTTTTTAAATACTTTGATACAGTATCAAAATATAAGACATTAACAATGTCAAAGCACTCTTACACAGCATGACTCATTTTTCATTTCAGCTTATTTTAGGCGGCACAGAGAGCCACTCAACTAAACTGTGCCCTTCTTTATCAATGGGTGTCTGCAAGGGCAGGTTTGTGGTTTTAAACTAGACCACATAGTTACAAAATTATATCTAATCCTTTAAATGTTTTCACCATATATTCCCTGCCATTTAAACACCCTTAAGGCCCCATCCACACAGAAATGTTACTTTGATAACATGCAAAGTTTGTAATTATTTAATTAAGCCTTATGTCTAAACACAAACATTTTAGGAATCTCACAAAAGTAATTTTCAAAACAGGGTTTTAGGGTGACAAAACCATAAAACTCAACTGTTGCATTTTAACGTGGACAGCTTAAAAACAACCTTTTGAAAGCCATAATGTAGTATTGTCACCTCCTGCTTAACCTCTAACCCCAACAATGACTGTATGTTTGTTTTGCACACACTAGTTGCTCAACTACAATCGAACAGTCTGACAGTGTACGAGCAAACAAAACTGTTGAAGAATAAAATAGCCTTAAATGGAGCAAAGCAAAAACCCATCATCAAATGCTAAAAAAAGTTTATCATTTCACTGTATAAACAGAAACAAAAGTAGTTTTAGGATTGAGGTGTACAAAAAAAATTACCCTGAACTCTTTTCATATCATGAGGAAAGTCCGAATAACATCATGTTCTTGTGTTTGGACAGAAAGCTAAACTACTTCAACTCTTAACTACCAGCAATAATTTTATATGACACAAAGTCTAAGTTCCACAAAACAAGATTCCAATTTTGCCTTTTGCATTTACTATCTCTGTCTTTTATCTTCTTTTGTTCTTTCAGTTTAGAGCTTCTGCTCCTTATCTTTCCTTGTTTAGAAGTATTTTTAAAAAGGTAGCAGCACTACAGCACCATCCACACGCTACTTCTCTCAACATTTACGTCGTTTTCTGTTTCTCAGTGAATGAAATCATTTCTAGAAAAATAAATGCTATTTCTACAAGGAAAAACATTGTTTCGGAAAGACTGCATTCCTGTGTGGACAGGGCCTAAAGGAGATGCCAGAGATTGCAGAGATTTTTGTTGTAAGTGCAAAGCGACACTCCCATCTTCCCTCAACTGTTGCTGCAAACTGACAATCACTTGTTGTCATCCTCCAAACATTTCTCCTCATTATAAAAAATGAAGAAGGTCAGTTGTTGCCATCAGCAAAAACGCAGATGGGCATAACTTAGAGAAGTGACTACTATCACTCTTTTGCTTAGGTTCACTCTGTTTGCTGTGCAGATTCTCAGACATCAAGGACATGGCAAATCTGAAAAGTAAAACAAAAGCAGCTGGACTTGTGTTATTAAGCTGAAGGCAATGAATAAATGGAGCATCTCCCTGAAATTTAAAAGTAGGGCTGCCACGATTAATCGATTAATCGACGACTAATCGATTATTAAAATAATCGATGACTAATTTAATAATCGATTAATCGTTTTCTTTTT
>NW_013952793.1:97357-111500 GCF_001266775.1 Austrofundulus limnaeus
GATTAGTCGACTAATCGAATAAATAATCGGTGATTAATCCATTATTAAAATAACCGTTTGTGGCAGCCCTATTTCAAAGGTGTAAATTCCACACTTTTCAATTTTGTGTTAAGAAACTTCCTTAGATGGGAAGTGAAACATCTTCAGCTACAGAAGACAAATTCAGTTGTTTTGTTTTTTTAAAGCCTTTTGGCGTAACGCTGTTTTAAAACATGCTACAAGAGTTAGCACGTGATGAAATAAACTGGCTGCTTCAGGCTTACAACTCAACTAACGAGCTAAGATCAGTGGTGATTTCCCAAAGAGTGTGAGAGAGAGCTTTCAGGTAATGTTTAACTCTTTGACTTGCAGGTGTTAATTAGCTTCCTGTTCAGATTATCATGGCAGCAGTGAGAGAAACACGCTGTGATGTTTGAACAGCATTTTTTTTCCTCTTCCGAACAAAGGTTGCAAACGGCTTTCATAGTGGAGACTGTTGAATTTATCAGTTCTCCAGGAGTAAATAACTTTGGACTGGTTGATCAGGCAGACTGATCCCATCAGCAGCCTCCACATATAAACATGATCTAATTGCTTGGCACATTTGCATAGTAACACAAAGGTTGTTTGTTTGAGAAAACAGCAACAACGTAAATTAAAGCAGTTGTGCAAAAATGCAGAGGTTTAACATATAGTGTTCATTCACACCAGTATGTCATTTTTGAAAAAAGGAGTTGTTAAACGTCTGAAAAACCATTAGCTGTTAGAATAATCTTTTCACTTCTTTCTCCATACTTCATGCTCCATGGACTGATGTCATTGGTACAGTATTCACTATTAATAAATGTTTGACAACATCACTTCATAAATAGCAAGACTCATTTTAACTGTTAGAAATTTTACCATAGTAATTATCAAAGCTAGTAACTGTTTAACCATTTGTGTGAAACTCATGGGAGCAAACTCAAAGCTGCACATTATGTGCTAGTAGAAAGGTGAAATTTGAGACCTCAAAAGTAGTTGGTCTTTCCTGTTTGGTACAAGTTTGCTTCCAATGTTCCTCTCTGAAACCAATTACCGTATATTCTCTGTCTAAATTAAACATACTACTGTCTTCAGAAAGGGGTCCCTATTCCCTTTAAAATGAAGGTGGTCCAGTGAGGAGCTGGCTCACCTATTGTTTGTGTAGTTGTTTTTTTTAGTTTCCACTAAATATAGGGCATAACTACCCACATTATTAAATGGCATACACAACACTAATCAGTTTTTTTCTCCCCTGAATAAACTTTTTTTTTTTTTTTTTTTTTTTGTCTGGGGCTACGGTACACTGAAGTGAGGGGGCTAAACGATTATGTCAACGGCGCATTGCTGACACGTATGCCCCAACTAGACTCACTGTACCCAAATCTGAAATGAAAAACTTGAAGCTGGTCTACACTGTCAATGCTAAACCATTAAATATTAGCACTTTTTGTTTATTTATCTGGTGTTTTTCCCCACACACATTTTTACCACAACTAGTAGTG
This sequence comes from Austrofundulus limnaeus, assembly GCF_001266775.1. Lineage (NCBI taxonomy): Eukaryota > Metazoa > Chordata > Actinopteri > Cyprinodontiformes > Rivulidae > Austrofundulus > Austrofundulus limnaeus. The sequence goes on from NW_013952793.1 coordinate 98,863, forward strand.
AGTAATCCAAAGTACGAGCTACGTCATCAGGTCAGGACTCTGCAGTTTACACTCATCTACAGGCCAGCGGTCACTCTTTCAGGGATGAAGATGTTCTCGTCCTTGATGGAGAGGAACGGTGGTTTGAGAGAGAAGTAAAGGAAGCCATCTTTGTGAAGAAAAACCATCCACCATTAAACAGAGGTGGAGGTCTTCGTGTCCAGTTGTCCTCCTCCTACAATGCTGTTATTGCAAGTATGACTCAGCCCTCTGTGAGTAAAAGGTGTGAATCAGGGCCCAAATTATACCAACACAAAGAGGGAAAAATAAGCCAAAAAAGTGGGACATTGAGCCCCGCCTGCATTCACTACATACACATGACACAGCACCTAAGAACCACAGCATCCAAACCAATAAGACGGGTGATGGGGCACATGACCCTCTAAGAACAATAGAGCTAATCAAGCCTACTGTTAGGCGATGGGCCTCTTTTGCATGTGACTAACCTGTTTGTCCACCAGGTGGAGGCAGTGCTTATAAGGCTGAGTTCACCTGAAACTCATCAGACTGCAGAAGTCTCTTGGACGAGAGACAAAACGTTTCACTAAAGAACCCATCCAGAGGACCTACTTATTTTTTTCGTTTTGAGTAATCCAAAGTAGCACCAGAAGATAGCTATGTGTCTGAGGCTACGTTCACACTGCAGGTCTTAATGCTCAGTTTGATTTTTTGAAAAAAATCCGATCTTTTTGTGTGAACGTTCACATTACATTTTAAATGTGGCCTGCATCAGACCCCTGTGTGAAAGCTACACAGCACTGATGTGACACGCATGCGCAGTAAAAGACGTGACGTCTCATCAGCCGGCTTGTTTGTTTACAGAGCTAGCATGGATGCTACATTTTGCACATCGAATCGGAAGTTGTTGTTTAATCAGAGCYGATTAAATAATTATCTGACCTGCTTCTTTAGTTCAGTGTTTATATCTGAACCTGCCTCTGACCGGGATGCTCCAGTGAAGCTTTTTTTTTCAAACGAAACTACGAGCTGGAAAAAGTATCGATCGAGTAGCTAACTTTAGGATCGATACTCTCCGCGACCCAGGCTGGACATGTTATTATCATACTATCTACATGGAAAATGAAAAGTAAAAGATGAAGCAACTGGACTTGTGTTTTGGAGCTGTAAACACATGGAGCTACAGATTTAAACAGCGTGACTTGAGGTTAGTTTCTTATCGATCCTTCACCCCCTCCTCCTGATGAAAAAGTCAGATGAATGTGACATGAGCGTTCACACTGCAGTCACTTTGAAAACATCAGATATGTATCCGATTTAAAACCACATACTGAAACGGCCTGGGTCGGATTAGAAAAAATCGGATTTGTCTCTTTAAGACTGTCATAAACGAATCGGATATGAGTCAGATGGGTCAAAAAAATCGGATTTGGGTCAGATTTGCCTGCAGTGTGAACATAGCCTGAGAGTACCATTTCTTTAATTTTATCTGACTGCAATGTTGTGGACTCAGGCTCCGAGTTCTATTTGCCTAGCTATCTTTACACGATACCAAAGGACAAAGGCAGAAAGTAATGTTTTTGCCTGTCTGTATGCTTGTGTGCCTGTCTGCAAGCAAAAATATTTCCTAAACCATTGGATGAGATTTAAATAAAGTCCCTAAATCTAACGAAAAGTGATTAACTTTTGGATTTAGTCAAATGATGCTAGAAAAAAAGGCTGCATTTCAGTCAATTTATAGATATTGACCTAAAATCCAGTGGGGTAGTAGCTAAGACTAATTCTCAATGTTCAGCTAATGTTAATGCTAATGTTCAGCACTAACAAAGGACAATAACTATTAACTATTTGGAGTCGACAAAGTCTTAGCAAAATATCTCAAACAATGGACGGATGATAAAAACAAAACAAGATATACACAATGATGCACCTCTATGTACACTGCGAGTTCATACTGCAGCACAACATACACAGTGAGTCTATACTGCCAGTAGTATACATGGTGACTGTTAATGATGCACTATACACACTGAGTGTAAGTTATGTGTTTATAGATGAGTTCTGTGGCTAAATTCTTGTCATTATGGATTATTTTACAGATCACTGCACCATTTTTGTACTTTAAAATGCTAAATTGGGGCTGCACAATATACATAGCAAAAGTATCATCATCGCAATATCAGTGTGTGCAATATTCATGTTGCGAAGGACTGCTGCAATAATTGTTGACTAATGTATTTGAAGAGTTTTGAAGTTGAATTTTTCATGCTAATGCAATATTTAGGAGAAAAAATAAGACATATCGCACCTGATATCATCATCGCAATGTTTACAAATATTACCACCATCACAAGATTTTCTAATATCATGCAGCCCTTTACTAAATCACAAACTAGTCGTTTGGCCATTCTCTTTGCTGTTCAGCTGAAGAGGTGCGTGAATCCCCATACCTACTGTACGCACCTCATGTACTCTATTTATCACTATCTAATAAAACAATTAGATAATGGTCAGTGGATGTGCATCTAGAAGTTATTCAATTGTAGAGTCAGTCCCATTTAAGATAGCCACTACAGCAAATTAGGTACGTTAGGTAACACAAAAATAGCTTTAACTTAGTCAATTTCAGAGATTTTGAGCAAAACTCTGGTGTAATAGTAGCTGAGAGTCATTGACAACATTTACTTTGAGGGTGGACAAAAGGATTATAACTTAGATCTCGCTTTAAGATGTTTTTAGTCTAAAAGTCTGGTTTGAAAGGTGGCAAGGAATATGCAAATACCTTAAAAAATGTTAGACCTTTAATGTTGCTGTAGTTCCAAAATCTCTTTCTCTGAGTCTGCAAATAGACAGATGCAGCACAGACAGACACGGGTGCAAATAACTTGCGCAACTTTCCTCCGTAGTGCAACTCACAGTGCTGCGTCTATTGACGTCGTGAATATCAGCTAGTCTGATCCACCAATGGTCCTCTCCCATCAGCACAAAGGGGAAAGTGAAAGCCTAATGCCACTCAGAAGTGCAGTTGTCCCAATGCACTCTGCTCGAAAGTTTCCTTTCCGAGCTGCACCCAAACGCATCACTGACCTCCACCCATGATGCACGTTGACTGCCTGTGAGATCACTCGCCTAAAATCCCGTCGTTTCACCGCGGTAAACATTCGCGCTGTCCGCGGCCTCGCACCGCTCTCAGCGCTTCGACAAAACGCGGAATAAAGCCGAGTGATCATATTTCAGCTTCGCTCACCTTCACTTGTTTGCTTTTTGACACTTTTGTCGGGCTTCTTCGGTCGAGCCTCGCTGTCACTGCTAACAATCCGCCCACTCGAGAGCGTACGCCCAACTCTGCGTACGCCACCGTCTGCAGGCTCGCCTCTTCCCGGAAGAGCTCTGCTCCAATCACAGCGCCAGGACTCTGACTGGCTCCGTGTTTGTCAAATCACGTCCGCGCGACCGCATTGTTATCCGGCCACAACTCCTTCCCTTCCGTACTCTTTTGATGGACACTTTGCCCGTACAATGAAGAAGTTTGATTCCTTTTACGGGACAACCAGCGCCATGTTTTTTCTTTCTTTCTTTTTTATTTATTTATTTATTTTTTTACTGTGCGCTTGGGACAACAGGGGTGCTTCAAGTGATGATGGTGAAACTGAAGCCTCATGAAACAATGAACCACATTTGACACAACTGTTTCACTAATGACAAACTGCTTCCAAGGCACTTTGTCAGAAGAGCGACATCTGCTGGCCATGTGTTAGAACTGCATCTGAATGAAAGCCCCGACAGTTTCATCACTTCTCATAAAATACTTTATACTGGCAATTAATGAATAGTATTAATATAGAGATATAAAACCGTGTGAAAATTATATAATACACAAGTATGTTGGAATGAATTCCATACTGGTGGTTCTGCAACTTTTTTTTTTCATTGTGGTAATGCAACAGAGTGTGGTTGCAGATTTTTATTTTAATAGTTTAATTTTAACTTCAGCAGTAACTAAGGTGGTCTTCTACTCTGGAGAGGTACGGCTCTGACAAATATGTTTGCATTTCCGCTGCAACATCCACTGCTTCGACTGAGATTGTTGTGCTCTGCCAGAAAAAGGGTGTGTTAGGGTAACCATCTTTGATAAGTGTTATAACAGGACACAATACAAACCAAGACTGTGAAAAGATCCCACGAATTGTCAGCTACTCAAACAACTTTTTAATGAACCTATCTATTAAAGAATGGCAGCTTTTTTTGTATGGAACATTTCAGCAACAGTGCATCTCAAATTGCTATACATTAACAATTACTAACATGACAAAGTGTAAGGAACAATAAAACATACATAACATTTTAGAAGTACAGATGCTTAAAGAAATAATATAATTTGATAAAAGAAAAAGGATAAAATACACCCAAAAGTTCTTGCTTTAATCAAAGGCAGCGGCAAACAGGACAATCTTTCAACCTCAATTTCAAGAAGTTGGAGAGCCCGGCAGTTTTCTGGGAGTTTGTTCCAGATATTTGGTGCCGAATACAAGTTCTGCATGTTCGGTTCTGTCTCTGGAGATGGAGAGCAGATTTAGTTTATAGTGCAGGAGAAGTTCTGAGATGTATTTTGGACCCAGGCTGTTTGGTGATTTTTATACCAAATCAGTTCACTGAGTAACAAGCCAGTGTAAATATTAAGTCTATTCCATATTTATTGTATGTTTGTAGAAACAACTGTGTTTTGCATACACACTGCCTGGCCAAAAAAGAAGTGTCCACCTGGATTTAATTAAGGTAAGTATTAAGGTAACTATTGTTTTTTTGCCAGTCTATGAATATATATGTATGTATCTAATATAAAGTGTATGTTACTAAATTTTTCTAACATTATGTGAATATATGAGATATTTTTTTTCCTGAATTCAATCAGGGCAACAATGATGAACTACTGTCTAGTTAATAGTGGACAAAAAAATTGAATTTCCTTATCAGTTACTTTCTCCCCAGGCACATTTATTGTTCTTAGGCTAAATGACAATTTTAGGATTAAATATGCAGTTTGTAAAACGCTCAAAGCTGGTGCCTTTGCATTAACAAAAATAATAATAATAAATGCTTCGAGAAGCAGAAACCATTTTGAACACAGAACATCACAAACACAAGGTGAGCCATGGCAGTTTTGTTTGAAAATTGGTTTATTGAAAGGTTTTTGAAATCTTAGAAAGTTCAGCCAGTAGTATTGCTATTGCACAATCAGAACCTGGAGGATCACAGTTTTCACCTTCAACTTTCTTTAGTCTTTCCTGATAATATTATCATTTGCCTGGTATCATGTGAGTAGATCATATTCCAAAAGCTGAAATAAAATGTGCAAAAGAAAAGATTTGCTATCATAAAACCCGTTGTCAAATATTAGGTGGCGCATCGAACAATCCAGCTTTTCATTCCTTAAAGTCATGTTGTTGCTGACAGGTTTGAGATCCCACAGACTGAAAGGAAAAGAAGGAATGGGCCAACACTGCAGTTTATGGATCTGGATAACTGTAATCTTTCAGCTTGTCTTTGATAAACTAAATGTAATATTTTACTGTGTAATATTTTAGATGCACCTGACGTAGGGTTCAAAGGCTCTGTGAAGGCCGGACCAGGGTAATTTGAGGTGCACATTGTAGACAGTAAACTGAGCTAAGAATCACCACAGATCCATCTTTCTGATAAAGTGGTTCCCAACACAAGTCAGTACAAATAGATATACAACATATGGTGTCATCTAATGGGAAACACACATTCTCTTGTTCACACACACACACACACACACACACACACATACACCTCCACTAATTTTTGTTTTTTCTTAAAATCCATGAATTCAATGGTTTTCCATCTTTTTCTATTTTCTCTTTACTTAAAAAAAAAAATCCATGAATTCAAACTTGTGCACCCAATTGTGTTTTCACCCGTCATTGAAGTCTTGTCTATTTCACCATGGAAAAAATTTGTTCAACTAAACCAACAACTCTCAACATTAATATGACACCCACGCCCACAAAGAATGGATACAAACCTGACGAAAGTGAGCTGCTTTGCACTTCAAACCCTCGTCGCTGGATGATTTTCCATGCAGCATGCAAATAACAAGCTTAACCACTCCTATCAAAACCACCCTTAGTACCACGTCCAGTCTCACCATAAATAGCTTTTCTTTTTAGTAAAGTGATTATACTACTAGTGGTATTGTTTTTGAGTACTACATTTAAATGTATATATATGTTTTGCATTTCAAAGCATGCCAGATATTTTTTTTCTCAGTGTCTGCATAGTGCTGATTATATGGTTGGCTATGAGTGACCTTTTCATGAGTAGTAAAAGTTGGTATTTACAGGCAATTAAAGACAGAGCAGATTCAGTGCTGCGCAAATGGTACCAAACTTCTAAGTGATTAAAACCTGTACAAATACAGATTCCTGAATTTCTTAGAGCTCATACAGTTAAATAGTGCTGGGGAAACCTCTATGCAGTAAAGAAGACCCTCTGAGGGAAAGGAGTTCAGAATGATTTCTGTCCCGTCCCATCAGCTGACCTCTTATAACAGATCTGTTGTAATTCCAAAACATGTATTCTACACTCTCTTATGGGAAAATAACCACATTCTAGTTTGGAGCTTTGTTTGTATTCACTGAGTTCATGTTTGTGAACTCTAACAAACCATAAAATACAGACTGTGAAATGGCGGGAAAATGACAGCTGCTAAAAATCAAAAGGCACTTTCACAAATCAGTTCTGAAAAATGGCTACAATGACCAGTCTATATTTAAGCTGCCCCTGACAGTCCAGAAATAAATAACAGAGCTGGTCATGTCCCGCATGGAAGTGAGCTTTTGACGACTTTATCGGTAGCAAAAGAGGCGTTGAATACAACTGTGCTGCGTTGATGTTGGAGCATTAAATGTGTGGTGGATGTTTCCCTCGAAAATTTTAAAAAACATGACAGATTCTCTTTGTGGTTAAACAAATTCTTTAAATGAAAAAGTTCTGTATGTCATGTTCTTCTCTGTCATGCAGACTGTAGTTCATCACTTCATAACATCACAACAGTCATGGCTTTGTTACTACCTTGATTGGTGGCTCAAATGTGCAACAGTGATGGCTTCCCTTCGACCCTTTATGTTAACTCAGTCTGTTTAGAAATCACAACAAGATCATCAGAAGGTGTAAAAATTCTCAGGTGTTTTGTGAAAGTGCTTGTTGTCTCTGCTGAAATGAAACACAATGGACTTCCTCTGATGGATACTGATAAGTTTTATAGGAAATTGCTCCTCATTAGAGCAGGAAGGATGAGCTGATGGACTTTGCAGACAACATCAAGAGAATGGCTTCAGTAGTAGGAGGAACTGGTTTGGTCAGTTTATACAACTTTGGAATTCCTAATGCATTCTCTTAGCTTTTCCTGGTGAAAAAATGGGGTAGTTTTTCCACCAACAAAAAAAGTAATAATACTAAAAACACATATTAACGAAGCAAAACCCATATTATGAATCAACCATTCCTTTACATTTATTGTCTGGTTTCAGATTTTTCCATGTCTGAATACTTCATCCGGTCATTATAATCTTTGGGGTGCAGTCTTTGGATCTAAGATTTAGGGTGTGGCCACAAAATGTCAAACTGGCATTCTTTATTTTCTTTCTTATCATCAATGTCACCAGTTATGGTTTGTTACAATATTTCCTCGCTTTGGTTTTAATGTTAAAGTGCACCTACACAGAACGGGACATGAGCTATGCTTTTACAGCTACTGCTGCTGTGGTATAGACATCCATGGGAACACTGGGAAGATGGTATTCAGGTAATGGTGATGGTAAGTAATGGTAACAAAATAATAAGATGTACTGTTCATCAGTCACTTCTATTAAAAAAAACATATCAAACGAGGGGATTTAAATGAAACTCTCACTTCCTCTATCACCAACTCTTTATGAACACAAGACAAAGTGAGAAACAATTATCTGCAAGAGCAACATACACAACCCCCTAATTAAATTTAAATACATAAATATATAAATAAATAAACAAATAAATAAATAAATAAAAAATAAATAACTAGTTTAGTCATCACAAGAAGAACTTCAGAATTCTTTATTAAAGGGGAGTTCAACTAAAACTGAACTCTGAAAACGTCACACTCAGGTAGTTCCTTTGCTCTGTTTGTTTTGTTTTGAGCTTTTAAAGAAAGGAAGCAGAATGAGCTCGACATCGCTGACAAAGTCCTGAGTCTTCATTAAACACGTGTGCCATTTCAAAACAACATAAAGTGCTAAAAGTAAAGCCTGTGTGGTCTAGCTACTGAACTTGTTTAAAGGACAGCTCTCTCTCTTCCTTGTGTTGCACAGGGCACTCCTTACCTGTCCAGTTTTATACAAGGGAATACAAAATAAAGATGCAATTGAGGTTTATGTTAAGACCACTGATTCATTAAAATGACAAATTAGTACTGCCCCTGCCCTAGGTTTTAAATTATTATGGTTTTAAATTATTGTCTGCTCAGCAGAGTCTGGATAAACTCCAAGATTTTCCTTAACAAGCACTTTGTAAAATCTGCATGAACTTCTCATAAATTCTGATTTTGTATTGACACGGAGCCCAGTACTCACTTTCCATTTATTCTGTCCTTGAACATGTGTTGATAGTGTTGGCTGTGGCTGTCCTACCACTTCGTCACGGTTGCAGTGGTAGGACTTTGTATAAGAAAGTGGCAGTTTTGTTTGCCCATGCCCATATGTTGGAGTGTACTTGAGCAAGACACTTAATCCCTAATTGCTCCCTATAGTTGCCCACTGCTCCACTTGAGTGTATCTCACAAGTGATAGAGCAAATTTCATCATGGTATGGGCACATGACTATACAGTACATGACACTTTTACTAAAGCACCCCCACCCGACATTTATTCTGTATCAGGTATTCCAGTAACTGTTTTTATTGATTAAAAACCAACCATTCTCATTCCAAATATTGGATTATTATTGAAAATGTAAATAAAAAATAAATAATTAATGAATTACTACCTGATCACCTGCAATACAACACTGTCATTTTGTTTCCCTGAAAGGATCAAAGCCAGTATTGACTAGGTTTATCACCGTTCGGATAAATGTTCCACTGCTGTGATCTAATATCATGTAAGAATCCCCAGTGTGCATCAGATCCATAAATTAGCCTAACAGTTATGGTCCAATGTTAAGCTTGTCCTATTTTTAATCCACACAGTTTGGACTTGTTGAGTTATGAGTTCTACTGGACCTCTGAAGGTATGTTGAAATATCAAGTCAATCAGAGATCTTAAGAAGTGTAAGACAAGTGCTACAAGCAAAAGGGTGGACTGAGATTTAAGAAATGTGAAGGCCTAGCCAACACCTTCATTTTTTTGGTCTACAAATTATTCTTGAACATTTTTTAAGGGGTAGAGCTGATAATGTTGCTGAAAGAGGCAGCTGACATTAGGCAGATATGTATCTGGGCAGCAACAGTGTTGATACAGCCGACATTGCAAAATTTGCCTGGCCCACACAAGTCCCTAATACTTGGCTCACATACTGTATTGCAAACAATGATGGACCTTTGCTGGCCCAGATGTGATTTGCCAGAGGTAGTCCATGCATGAGCCAGCGCCACATGAACCAAAACGCATTGGGCCAGTTGTGGCACACCATCTTAAAAAGCAGTACCGTCATTGCTAGACCTGGCCCACATCCAGTTGACAAACCACTTGCTGTGCCAGAAGTCAGGCAGCAGCGCCACTTTGACACCAGATCTGACCCACAGCTGTCAGCTTTGTGGGATGGAAACAATGCTTTCCAACAGAGCACTGCTTATATCATCACACTGCCCCAGGCAACTTGTTTTCTCCCCACAGTGCCTCCTGGTTCCATGTTTTCCTCAGGTATGAGATGCATAAGTTTTGATTCCTTGGATCACTTTTAGTAAACCCTGGCCACCACAGACCAGGGACATTCAGCACGAGTCACAGCTGTGAGGACTATGTGACCCAGCTGTCCAACAATAACAATGTGGTCTTTATTCACATGCTTTGTCTTCTTCCGTCACATCAACTCCCAGAAAAGAATGTTCTCCTACTGTCCAATAAACCAGAATGAAAGTTGGTGATGCCTTATTTTCCTTTCTTCTCGTACATTTGTATTTCTAACAGAAATAAAAGCAGTTCTTTAAACTGACCACACGAAATTCTATTGTAATGTAATGGCTTTGTATTTCCTGCCCATTTTTTCTCCTTATATGAACCATTATTTTATCAAGAGGAGCATAATGATGCAGTGTTTGAGCTTTTTAGAAAATGTTGGCATTACAATGGACTAGGATCCCAGGCTCATGTAACAAACACAATATGATAAGTAATGGGCTCAAGTTAACATTTAATAAAAAGCAATGCTAAAGTATTTTCCTGCTTTCTGTTTCAACAATGTCTGTGCTTTCAGTACTTGAACCAACAATTTAAAGGGTTTGTGTTTTACACACCAAACATGATGTCTGCCCATTTTTTTTCAAACAAGGTGGGACAAAGCAAACAACAGAATCCAGTATTGTAAGGTATGTAGAAGCAAACATGCCAGCATCTGTGGAATGCAAGACAAAATCAGGGACAAACGCATATACTGACAGCGTCAAACCAGAACACACGTCAGGAAAAAAAAAAGCAGACACTCATTTCTTCTAGCCTGTGTTTGCATATTGTACTGTACATAGAATAATAGCGCATTCAGCTGGTCATTGTAAACTGGCAACCTTGTATATATTTGCATGTCACATGGCAAGCTCGTGTACAAAATAAAAGCATTCACGGTGCATGCTTAAGGTGGAGGAGTAAGGACGAATGAAATCTGAGGTAGTAAATTCAACAACGAGAAACCAGAATCCTGTAACATCATTTCCTTCTGCACTGGAAATTTAAAATCACCGCTGACCTTTTCTCTTCAACGATACTGATGTTTCAGCAACTTTTCAGTTTTCCTGTAAGGCCATTCCAAACAGTAGCTCATGGAATTAGGTCCCCAAAGGTAGTATCTCATTAGGCTACAAACAGTGGCGATTAGTGGGTGAGCAGCATTTTGTAAGGGAGTCTCCAAAATATCTAAAACATCTAAGTTCTTAATTTCTTTACACAAGAAGCAGTGGCAGTTTTGTTGCTTTCCGTGTAACAAATTTTCTTGCAACATGATCACAGAACTGTCTGTTTGGTGTGGGAGTTACCTGCTTTTTTTCCAGTTTTTGGTTGTAGGGTGAAACCCTGGACCGGAGGGCAAGGGGAAGTTGCCCAGATCTGACGATCAACTGCTGGCTGATTCAGGTTTCCTTCCTCTTTTTGTTTGTTTTGAAGTGGGGCTCCCTTTATTTTGTTCAAGCCAATAAACTTGTGTTCTTTTTTTTTAAAACACATTTGTGTCCGGACATTATATGTTGTGCGTCCTGGATACCCTAGACCCCGGGACATTAGCATATGGGGGGCTCATCCGGGATCTGAACCCGGGACCTCTCGCAAGAGTGGTAGAGCTATATTTGGATACGTGACAGAAAACATGTTTGGATTTAAAAACCACACTGATGAAAGATACAGTAGTGATTTTAAAAATGGTTCTAATCAGCCTAGTTTTGATTCGAAAGTGTACTCAGGTAGATTAAATCAAACATACAGGGGAGGGGCTGCCAAGCTGTGTACAAAGTGGCAATTGTGCCTGGAATACAGTTTTGCATATTGTGCACACAAACAATAAACAGCGATATTCAAAAATTGGCCACATAAAACTTGAACATTCATCACACCACTTAGGACTCAGCGAGATCAGAAAATGTTCATGTTTTCGTGGAATACTCCCACAATTTTGAGTTGACAACTAGTCTCCAACAGCTGCCGCCCAGTCAGATACTACCTTCAGGTTTCCTGGTAACCACTGGTGTTTGCTTTGGTGAAATGCTCTCAGAAAACTTTCTGAGCTTGCCAGTTGACCAATTAGCCACACTTATCCAAGCATGCTGTTCGAGATCATGTACATGATAGGGCAGCAGATATGTTCATTCAAACAGTGTCTTGACTTGTAACCATCTAGTTCTTACTCCTGAGGTGCAAACCTGCCAATCCAGTGTGCTCTTAGTGTAGCTTTGACTCCTGGTAGAGGAGCGTTAAGGGGACGGTACCACTGACAAAACGGGACATCGGGTTTCATGTTAGACCAGCTAACACTGCGATTTACCAATCAGTCTGTGAGTTTATCGGAAGCGCCACGGACATATAAGAATATTTATTGTATCGAGATTTTCAGTGCAATACATAAATGGCTACTTTCAAGTCATTTCTATCAGTAAAATCTTGCTTGTTCTCTTTAGTCACTCGACAATGGGTACTGAATTAAAGGGATTCTTGTACAAGTCTGTGGTCTTTTAAAATGTAGATGTGGAAAAAGCCTTATGTTTAGTGAGTGAAAAAGAGGCCCAGAATGGGCTGATTTTGGTGGACTGTGCTCATTTAGAGACAAAGCTTATTTCTGCTCAGCTTTTGATTTTGGTTAAAGGTTTTACTGCTGTGGAGGTAAGAAGAGGGAACTCAGACAGAGAGAGAGAGAGAGAGAGAGAGAGAGAGAGAGAGAGAGAG
>NW_013952793.1:114057-122600 GCF_001266775.1 Austrofundulus limnaeus
TTCTGAAGCTGCTGCCCCCGCGACCCGACCACGGATAGGCGGAAGAAAATGGATGGATGGATGAACTTCTCTAAATGATCTTTATATAGACAATAAGTTCGCCTCATTTGAACAGTTAGCACAGACCTTTGACATCCATAAGTCACAGTTCTTCAGGTATTTACAATTGAGACAATTGAATTTATTCTCTGCTCAGCTCATTTTCTGACTCCAATTTAGATTCTTTGAAGGGCAAGTGGGAGATGGACTTGGGAGAATCCATATCAGACACAGTTTGGCAAAAAAATTATTCCAAAAAATATATTCGTCCTCAATATGTGTGAAACATGTTATAGTTCAATTCAAGGTAGTACATCGTCTACACTGGTCCAAGGACAGATTGTGCAAATTCAAAAAGGACTTGGATCCGACGTGTGATCGCTGCAGACAATCTCCTGCCACACTTCTGCACACATTCTGGTCTTGTCCAAAGCTACATGGATATTGGCAAGGCATCTTTGACACCTTTTCAGGACTATTTGGACGAACTGTTCATCCATCACCATTCATCTCTCTYTTTGGGGTGGCTCCAGCAGAGGCTTCCCTCAGTGAACATCAGAGGACGGTGTTAGCTTTCTGCTCTCTACTGGCTAGAAGACTTATTCTTCGATGGAAGGATCCACATCCTCCAGTATATGGTCATTGGTTAAGAGAAGTTATGTCTAACATTTATTTAGAGAAGATTAGATATACTGTCAGGGGATCTGTAAACAAATTTTTTGATATTTGGCAGCCATTTTTATCTTATGTTGAAAAAATTTCGGCAGATAACTTTGTGTAAAGGTTAAATATTGTTTCACTGTACACAAACCTTTTTATTGCATCACTTGTATTAATACAAGATCGATTTTTGTTGTTCAGTAGATCCGGGAAGGGGTGGGAGGGGTGGGATTTCGGGTGTTTGTGTTTTTGTAAGTTTGTTGTTTGTTTTTTGTTGTGATTATGCTGAAAAATAATAAAAAATACTTTGATTAAAAAAAAGAATACGAACATGTTCTTGCATGAGGCCCAATGAATGAATGAATGATTTTATTTGTTTCGGACAGTGTACAATTAAAACATAATTTGATGCATTGCACCAGATTTAGCCTAATCAACTGAGATTTGATTTTACTCAACTTTTACTGTATTGGTGCTGATTTTACTTATTTAACTGTGTGATTTTATTGTGTATTTGTATTCAGTTTTTATTTCAGGTGTTCAGCACTTTGTTTCAGCAGTGGCTGATGTTATAGCACTTCATAAATAAAGTTTGATTGATTGATTGATTGATTGATTGATTGATTGATTGATTGATTGATTGATTGATTGATTGATAAGGCTAATTGACATCTGTAGTCCCTAGGGTGCACTGATTGCAGTTTTCTGGCCTATCACCGATCTTTAAAAAGCCTGACCTGTCAATTCTGATTTTGGACGATACTGATTTTTTTAAATAGCTGACACTTCAATGCTTCAATATTCCAATCTTATTTTATTGCAAAACATTGAACAATACCATTGAAACAATACAAACTTGTTTTAATTGCACATCAGTGCTCACAGGAGAGCAAAAGGGGACAGTGGCTGATTTTCAGAATTTGTGGAGGTATGAGAAGCCCATCTCCCAAAATTAAGGCAATCTGTGCACCTTTAGCAAAAAGTATTTTTAACTCAGTTGAAATTTAATTTAGTTTATTCATATAGCAACATCTTGCAACAAAATATATCTAAAGGCGCTACATGGCAAACAAAAAGAAACAATTCCAAATCTTAAATACAAATCCAGAACAATTTCCAGAGTCTACGCTACAAGCCTCACCTGTGATGGAGAGGCAGGTGCTTCTGTCTCCACAGGCTGTCTCTCTCCCAACCTCTCTGTTAGGTCTGGTCCTGGATCAGGATCGAGAAAGGGTGAGGGCTACAGAGAAAAGAAACGCCTTGTGTAAAGATTGACCTGCCACCTTTGCAAATCCTCTGTTATACCCTAGAGGTAATAAAACCCGTTTTCATCCAGCCACCTGCAGACATGGTAACAGTCTCTACCTGAGGAGGTGAAGAAACTGCGCTGTAGGCAGGAGGAACCAGGGCCATCTGTCGTTGCAGCAGCTGCATGATGGCGCCAATGTCCGCTGACATGCGATTCTCCAACCTGCACGCAGTGAGTGCAAGATGACCTTCTGATCCTGACTTTCTTTTTTCACATGCAATTTAAACACTGTTCTTCATTTCAGATAACTGAAAGGAAGTGTTTGGAAACATACACAATATGATAGAAAATGTAAGGACGCTCTCCAGCACAGCAACACTGAGGCTGGGGTGGTTCAGCTTTCTTATAAAATACAGTTGTTGGTAACACTTAACAATGCTGACTGTGTTCATGGAAGTTTGGCCCAACTATTTGACTTTTTTCATCTGTTCCATGGCTGCGCCTACAATAAAAAAGGGGAGGGGCTTGTAAACTCTCCTTCCCAAGTTCTCCACTTTCTCTTTTGTTTTTGTCACAATGATGCTCAGGTTATTCCCCTTACACCAATCAGTACCTCCTCCTATACATAGACTTTTCCTCATTTGAAATCAGTCCAACAACAGCAGTATCATCTGCAAACTCGATAAGACAGTGTTGATCTTCCAAGACTGTTGCCTGTCAAGAAGTTTAAAACACATGATTATACGTGGGAGCCAATGGACAATCGTCATTGTTTCTTTTGCATCCAAATGTCTGGAACCACTGTGGATGTCTTAAATCAGACAGATATCATCGCTTGGGACAGAGGTTTTAAATGTTAGTAACTCAGTGGGTGTTTGAGTATACCCTCTTTGACAGCTATCATAAATACATTTTAAAAAGTCAAAAAAGAAAATAACCTGAATTTAGAGCTAGTTTGATCGAGTAACTGAGAATCTGCTGTAGTGTTATGAGCTACCATGGTAGTTATTGTCAAGTGGCTCTTTATCACTTAATATTCTTGGTGGGAGGGAGGACCAGGGGGCGCTTCAGCTTGTTGCAAGAATAGACACCAAAATAAAGAGCACATATGATCACTGGGAATGTCTGGGGAAGCAGCAAACATTTAAACAAGACTTGAAACTCAACCGTCTTTGTCGGTTGTACCTGATGAGCTGTTTCTGCAGCAGGTCCAGCCGTGTGTCCAGCTGATTGCGTTTCTGTTGACTCATGCTGTGGTGCGATGTGTTTACAGGCGGAAGGGAGGCTAGGCTGCTGCTGGGGACCTCCTGGTACCGACTAGCCCCTCGGTTCTCTCCCCAGAAACTAAAAATGTTGGACACCTCAGAGAATGCTCCTAAAGGTAACAGGGAATCAGTATGTTATATAATACGGAGCGATGATTTTAGCTTTTTCAAAAGGATAGTAAGATGTTCTTCACTGGAGGTTTTACCTGAAAAGGCATTGCATGCGTTCCCCGCTTTGGGGTCCCCATCACCCTCAGTATTCTCACTAAAGTTTCTGGGAGGGGCTTGAGTCTTCAGAGTCATTGTAGGTGGTGGAGCAAGGCCAATCACGATTGATCTGTCCCCCTGTTATTGTAGATTCAGAATATTGTTCTTATTAGATTTATTCTCTTGGTTTACGACAAAGAAAAAAATAAAAAGCATATAAGATAATATAAACTGGCCATAATAATAATAATAATAAAGTGTAATACCTCATCCCCACTGGAGTTTGGAGATGCTGAGCTTCGACGTGCCCCCCACTGTCTTTTAGCCACTTCCTCCTTCTCTTTTTTGTTGCTGGCTGCCTCCTTCTGCCTTTGCTTTGACGCTTTTTGAGACTTTTTTATATCTGCAGCATCATCTGGACAAAGGTGGTCACAGCCAGATTAACGAAAGAATATTCAGTCAAGCGTAACTAGGTTCATTTAAGTGAGCAAGCAGAACACAGTTCGCCACACTTTCCTAAAGGAGGACTGAGATGCAAAAAAAAGTCAGATTATTTTTTTATTTAATTTTTAGTACTTCTGTCTAAATTAATTCATTAAAACAATGATTCCATTTTGAGGTTTTTTTTTATCTTGTAATGTGTTCAACTGTATTAATTCTTGCTGTGCAGCTGAAGAAATTTATAGTTATTTGAGGTTAGTACTGATGTTAAAAGCACAACACTTTATTTTTAGGTTTTCCTTTTTGTAATGTTGACAATGTTTAATCTATTATGTTTTGATTGATAATAGATTAGTTACATGTCCGAATTATATGACAACATATAATCAACCGTTATGATAACATTAGGTGAGAATTTTGTCTGAATGCCTGTGATTCAGCCGTAGGTCAGTAGGGGGCGAGAGCGGGCATTGAAGAACCTGTATAAATTGATGAATTTTCTGGTTTTAAGCCAGTGTTGGTTTCCTGTCAACTCAAGTGACAATAAACCTCACTCAGATCAAGAATTCTGGTGTTGTATGGTTTGATTCCTTCTACAAATCATTTTATTTAACAATGGTGGTTTTAACATCGACTTCAGTTTATTGAATACGTATTTTTCTTACACAGCAGTGCAATGCATTGTGCTGTTTGATTCATTTACCATGCTAGATCAAGTTGTTTCAAATTTCAAGTCAATTAAGTAAGTTTTTTACTTAGCCAGTTCATTTATTCAACAATGTATTTCATATCTACTGCAAAAGTTATGTTTTTTAAATAAATGAGGTTAAATTTCAAAGAGAGCACTTTACTTCTTATTTAGACCTACCACTTGAAGACATTAAAGAACATAAATATCTGAGTTTTTAACGCAGTATTGAACCAAAGTGTGACTCATAATCAACAGAGGATAAAATACCTTTTTCTGTACGTCTTCGAAACGATAACTTTCGTCTCCGTAATTTGTTGAATCCCCCACAGGTGGAGTCATCACTGCTCGGAGAGCCTGGGATCATGTTGGTCTGAAATAAACACCGTTATTTTTAATTAAAATATTTCTGTTGCTTTGACACAGGGCGACACACAAAGAGAGGAAACCCTACATTTGTTTCACACAATCTCAGACGTTTTTCCTCGGTGGTGGTGCGTTCTTAAGAAAACTCACGTCTCTGAGGTTGAAGGTGATTTCCAGGTTGCTCCAGAAGTGATCTGCAAACTCAGGATACATGTCCAGCACCTCCAAAACATCTTCTCTTAAAATTTTATGGAGGTCGCAGTAAGTAAGAGCTCTCACGTCAGCATTGGATTTACCGGGTCGGGAATACAGGTTGATGGGCTCACCAAAGATGTCGTTCTTCCCTGTGAAGGGAAAAAAGAGGGAACGTGAGGAACTATTACTTTGAGAAAATTTATTTAGGGTAAAAAAGGTGATATCAGCAGAGTTGGTGATATTTGGCATCTCTTAGTTTCACAACCAATCCAGTCATAAAAAACAATATAGTAGTAAACGGCTCAGAGCTCACAGAAAACAGCCCACAGAATGATCCCATGAGAGTTTTAAACCTTCAGCATCCCCCCACCACTCAGTCAGAACCAAAAATGCATTTCAGATGATAGAAAAAAGCAAGTGTCCTTTGGTAAGTAAGTAAATAAATAAATAAATAAATAAGATGGTAATACAGAATTAGAGTTCAGCCTTTGCATACTGTTTTTCTGTTTTCTTCAGTCAGCATTGAAGAATACAGTGTGCTTTCCAGTAGATGGTGCTGCAACCTAAGTTTTATATCTCACAGCTGAGAGGCAGCTCACGTATCACAGCCACCTGCAGCCGGTTCCAAAAGTATTCATCCCTCTTGGTAGGTTTTCTATTTTGTTAATGTGCAACCATGATTACAGAGTATATGCCTGATATGTGAAAAAGTACCAAGTACATCATGTGCCGTATTATAGTTTAAAGTGCATGTGAAGTGCATATCCTTCAAATCCAAAAATCGAAGAAAACATCTTTATATTTAAGAAACGACATAATACACGTGATTTTATACATTTTATCACATAAATGGCATATTTTCTTTAGAACTTGGCACAGCCAAAGTGAAACAGGAAGTGACATCAAAGGGGAATTCTTTACGAAAGGGAACTCCATGATCTTTGTTTATTAAAACAATATTATTTGAACTGTGACTCTATTTCATCTCTCTGATAGTGACTCAAAATAATCTAAAGAAACACCAGATTCAGTCTGTGTTGTCAGCTCTTGCAGCAATGCTTTGTTCACCCGCTCCCCTTTGTCATCACTTCCCGTTCACGCAAATATCTCAACAAGTGTTCATCTAAACATTTTTTTTGTTATATGCTGTGTTATCTTTCCAATAATGTTTCCATATTCGTTACAAACATTTGATGTCTCAGGCACTTAAAGTTCCATCATGGAAAACTTAGAGAGCAGCGGTGCGGCAATAGATCTGTTGCCTCACAACATGAACGCTACAGGTTTACAGCCTGGCTGTGACCTTTTTGTGTGGAGTTTCTGTCCTCTTCTTGTGCACGTGTGGGTTGTCTCTGTGTGCTCTGGTTTTCTCCCACCACCAAAAACATACATGTTTTATAAATCGGTAACAATATTTTCACTAGGAGTGAGTGTGTGTGTGTGAACGTTTGTCTGTCTCGATCGTCTGTGTGTGGCCAGGTGATGGACTATCCAGGGTCTACCCCGCCTCTCGCACCATGACAGCTAGAGATAGGCACAAACTCCCCTGCAATCCTGAACAGCAAGGCAGTTAAAAAGATGGATTGAACTTGGGTGGGGGTGAGATGTATTTACCTAAGATAGCTACCACCACATCTCCTCGAAGGATCTCTATAGATCCTCTGGATATGAAGTAAAGGGCAGTGAGGACGTCGCCAGCGTGAACCAGCGTGTCTCCCGGGGGTGCGTGGGTGGTCTTGAACTTCATGGCCAAAGCCCTGAGGCAGCCCTTAGTAGAGCCTTTGAAAGCCTTACAGTTCTGCAGCAAGGTTCGGTTCAGGTGGAGGCAGATATCTGCCTGGAGACACTCTGGGAAACCTTTCAGTACCTGTCGAGAAGATGAGAGAAGAAGCGGGAAGGAAAATACAATTTGGGAGAAAAAAAAAACTGATGCACAATAAGAAAAGGTCGAATAAGTGAATAACAACAACAGCAGGAAGCAGCATTTCTTTTTGATTTTAACAAGTAGAAGAAAGGCTTCAGTAGTTTTCAACTTTAAAATGGTCTATGTGTTGATTTAATTTAGTTCTGTTGCACATGTATAACATTGTATTTCCCTAGGTGGATTACCAGACCTAAAGGAATTAATTTATAGAAAGAATTGATGATATTTTAATGAGCTCACTGCCAATCCTTTAAAGTAACATGACTGACTTCACAAAGTAGGAATGTTTATAATTAAAAAAACTAAAATTTCACTCTTATTACATTCAGTTAGAAAATATTGTTTGTGACTTCAGAGTTTGGAACATTTAGCCATTTAGCATTTATGGAAGCATAAAACAGTGTAACTTATGAGGTGCCACTGCTAATGCATTACTTATCCAGTAAGTTATGATTGATAGTAAAGCAACAGCAAATGGCACATCAATTTATCTTGATGGGGAAAAAATAAATAATAAAAACAATACAACCTTGGAAGTCGGGCACTAATAAGCTGGAGTGAGGACAATTTGAACAAACTACTTTTAGTAATAGGCTTACACCTCCAAAGTTCTCAGGAAAAACGTGATTCTTTTTCAATCAAAATACCAAACAAATGAAATTTTTCCACACTAAAAGGTTTAGAAACTTTCTACAGAAAAGACCTTTTTTTTTTCTCTAATAGAGTGCAAACACAAACAGTTTTGTATAGCTGTACAGGCTGTAAAAACATTGGCAGAATGACCTTGTGAATGTGATTGAAAATGTTTAAATAAAAGGCCAATTATTACTTGAAGGAATGCACATCAATCACATCCTTCATCCCAATTTTAGATCATTTTATCTTTTTTCATGTAAAGTATCAGGCTGTAGAAAAATACCTGAAAAACTGACTGAATTGCCTTTTTGTGTCAAATGCTCGTGGCAGCAATTTTGAATTCCTACAACCACTCCAAACAACATACTTATAATAATATTAAGAAATTAGGTGGGCACGCAAAATTTGAGTGTGTATGGGTCAAAACTTACTGCATTCATGTCAATACCATTGGTGTAGGACCAGGCGTGCTGAAAGTACTCCTCCAGCCTCTGCCTGAGAGGGTTGGGGATCTGATGGAAGCGGATGAACTCCCTGACTCTTAACATTTGGGTGTGGTAGCGAGCCGTTCCCGAGTACAGCCTCTGGATGATGGCCGACACATTCCCAAAGATGCTGGCGTACATCAGGGCTGCAGGTGGGGGAGGGTGGGGTGTCGTTTGGGGGTAAAGTGAGAGGAGGGAAAACTTTAATAAAGCGTTTAGAAATGTAGTGTATTCATTTGAATCAGTTTAGGGTTGTCTTTTGGCCATTAAAACAGAAATACATTGTACATGGTGTCTTATACAGTGCAATGTATCTTAATGAAAAAGGGGTTTATGGTGCCATCTTGCTAAGTGCTATCTAATATCCCGAGTTACTACCTGCAATGGT
>NW_013952793.1:122647-145459 GCF_001266775.1 Austrofundulus limnaeus
ATGTTTTGCCAATATCATTAAATATAATCAAACAGAAAAAATGTTTAGCTTTGTTTTTTGGAAATAATAATATAACACATTATGTTATAGCAAGTGTCTTTAATGCAAAGAAGATTACTGACACATACCTGCTAAGTGAAATAGTTAATCAATACAATAAAAGTTTGCATTTTCTACAAAAATGCAATGTGAATGCTGAGCATGCATGAAAAATAATTCATATTAAGATAACACGTAAATTACAGTTTAAAAAGAAAAGTTAGAATAAGGAGACACAAATGGAGTAAATATGCTAAGTAAATTTTTAGAGAACAAAAAGTTTAATATGTATGAACCCTGATCTAAATCTGCATAAAATTAGCCTGGCCCTTGCCTTCCTCTGCAGTTCTGTTCAATTCTAGTTTCCCTTCACTGCTCCAACTGGGATTTCTCCCAAAGACAAGGATTTCTTCAGGAGAATTTTCGTCCGGGCCAATCAGAGAACAGAATGTCAATTTTCTGCGTTGTGTCTGCTTGTAGTTTATTTTAACCGGGCCAATCAGCAAACAGAAGGCGGAGTTTTGAAAGTCGATTTTCTGTGCAGTGTCTGCTAGTTATTTTAGCATACGGCAGTGGAGGAAGTGAATGAAGCCAGTCTGTGTTGATAAGGCTTCCAAATTAAAATAAATTTGTCTGACAAAGCAGCAGCTCTCATTTACAGCCGTCTCGTTTGGCTCAGTACTTCTCTCCTCTCAGCAGGGTTGTTTACAGCACTCGCAATTTCCGGTTAGCTTCTTAGCTTAGCCTCCTTCACAGCGACACACACACACACACACTTCAGCAGAGGCCACGCCTCCAGCAAGAATCACTTCTCTATAGCCGAGAGTCCAGACCCTCGCATGAAGCAAGGTGAAGGACAAGGGTCTGGTTTTTACCAGGCTGGCGTAAGATGCAAAAGATCCTAAAGAGTTGCAACAATTGCTTGATTGTAGTGATTGTCTTAAATGGTTTTACAAGAAACATTTAAGTAAAGGTTAACACATTTTTATCAAGGTGAGTTTCAAAAGTGTATTTTACTTTAAATGGTTTTACTGAACCACAATTTAAAAGCAATGTCTAAAAGTGTCTGTCAGATGAGCAAAATATCAACTGCTATCCATTTAGTGTGCTTGCCTTCATGAAATAGAAGAATATATGATGATAACCAGAATGTACAAAGTACTGGAAGGAAGATATGATTTTGCACCCACAACGAAATTGATCAAACCTGAAACTGACTGTGGCCTATGTTTTAGTGTCTATATTTAGGACGTTTTCTCTTTTGCAATGGAGGCCCATTTTAATATAAATGTAAAAAGTATATACATATTACTGCAGCTTAGCAGCTTTAAAAAAGTTAATATAAACTCCATCTCAGCTGTGGTCCTGTTTTATTTTTTAGTCATCCAGAACAGTGACAGGATTTTTATCCCTTTGGTGAATGTATCTCCAAACGCAGCCTGCATTACAATAACTGCACACACTCAATGTGATTGTGTTTTTCTCTGAACTCTTTAAGAGAGTGAAAATGAGATCTCTGGGTTTGGAGCGGACTGTCGGCCACATAGAGCTGACGTGGGGGTGCAGATAAAACTGGCTGCAGCGGCAGAGGAGATGGGGAACTTACAGTGCCTTGCGAAAGTATTGAGCCCCCTTGAACTTTTCAACTTTTTGCCACATTTCAGGCTTCATAAATAAAGATATAAAGTTTTAATTTTTTTGTGTGAAGAATCAACAACAAGTGGGACACAATTGTGAAGAAAAAAACAAATAAAAAAACTGAAAAGTGGAGTGTGCAACATTATTTGGTCCCTTTACTTTCAGTGCAGCAAACTCACTCCAGAAGTTCAGAGAGGATCTCTGAATGATCCAATGTTGTCCTAAATGACTGATGATGATAAATAGAATCCACCTGTGTAATCAAGTCTCTGCATAAATGCATCCGCACTGTGATAGTCTCAGGCTTCTGTTTAAACTACAGAGAGCATCATGAAGGCCAAGGAACACACCAGGAAGGTCTGAGATCCTGTTGTGGAGAAGTTTAAAGCTGGATTTGGATACAAAACTATTTCCCAAGCTTTAAACATCTCAAGGAGCTCTGTGCAAGCGATTGTAATGAAACGGAAGAAGTATCAGACCACTGCAAATTAGGGTTGGGCATAATCGTATCGTTTGCAATTAATTGTCAGAAAAACATTAATCCATTACTTTTTGGCACTTGACGATTAATATGATTAATGCCACGAAGCAGAGTCCGCTTGGTGCTCCTCTTTGCTTCAGATATGATAAACGAAAAAAAAGTTCTGCAATTTATTTATCAACACAACTTATAGTTTGATGTACAGCCTGAAGTCTGTAATTTTGACACAATTTGGAACAGTTTTTTTTAACAAAGAGCAAATCTTTCCCACTAAATTGGTCATGTGACTAGGACATAAGTGTGTCCAGGGACTCCAGGGGATTAAATGGTAAATGGTACTGAACTCATAGAGCGCTTTTCAAGTCCCTCCGGACCCCAAAGCGCTTTACACTAACAGACATTCACCCATTCACACTCTGATGATACAAACTACACTGTAGCCACAGCTGCCCTGGGGCACACTGACAGAAGCGAGGCTGTCATGCACCGGCGCCACCGGACCCTCTGACCACCATCAGTAGGCAAGGTGGGTGAAGTGTCTTGCCCAAGGACACAACGACTGAGATGGCTGGACGGGGGATCGAACCAGCGACCTTTTGGTTCCAGGACGACTCCCCTAACCACTCCGCCACAGCCGCCATTAATTGTCAAATTAATCGTTATCGGCTAAATACCACAACTAATCGTGATTAATTTTTTGCCAATATTGCCCAACCCTACTGCAAATCTACCAAGACCTGGCCGACCCTCTAAACTTTCATCTTGAACAAGGGGAAGACTGATCAGAGATGCAGCCAAGAGGCCCATGATCACTCTGGATGAACTGCAGAGATCTACAGCTGAGGTGGGAGAGTCTGTCCATAGGACAACAATCAGTTGTACACTGCACAAATCTGGCCTTTATGGAAGAGTGACAAGAAGAAAGCCATTTCTCAAAGATATTAATCAAAAGTCTCATTTGAAGGTTGCCATGAGCCACCTGGGTGACACAGCAAACATGTGGAAGAAGGTGCTCTGGCCAGATGAAACCAAAATCAAACTTTTTGGCCGCAATGCCAAACGATATGTTTGGTGTAAAAGTAACACATCTCATCACCCTGAACACACCATCTCCACTGTCAAACATGGTGGTGGCAGCATCATGGTTTGGTCTGCTTTTCTTCAGCAGGGACAGGGAAGATGGATGGGGCCAAATAACAGGACCATTCTGGAAGAAAACCTGTTGGAGTCTGTAAAAGACCTGAGACTGGGACGGAGATATATCTTCCAACAAGACAATGATCCAAAACATAAAGCAAAATCTACAATGGAATGGTTCACAAATAAACGTAACCAGGTGTTAGAATGGCCAAGTCAAAGTCCAGACCTGAAGCCAATCGATAATCTGTGGAAAGAGATGAAAACTGCTGTTCACAAACGCTCTCCGTCCAACCTCACTGAGGTAGGACTGCTTTACAAGGAAGAATGGGCAAGAAATTCAGTCTCTCCATGTACAAAACTGATACCCCTGAGCCACTTGCAGCTGTAATCGCAGCAAAAGGTGGTGCTCAATTTTTCTGTGTTTTTATTTGTTACAAAAGTTTAAAATATCCAATAAATTTCATTCCACTTCATGACTGTGTCCCACTTGTTGTTGAGTCTTCACAAAATAAAATAAAATAAAATAAATTTTATATCTTTATGTTTGAAGCCTGAAATGTGTCAAAAGGTTAAAGGGGGGCGAATACTCCTTACAGCCCGCCAGCTCTGAGACTTAAATAAATGTGAAGTTTCTGTAATTTTGCTCTTTGGTTCTGTATACATGTAAAATGGGGGAAATCTAGCACAATACAAACTGACATGTATGTCTGATGCATGATTTGGTTGACAAATTATTAAAACTTTTTTAATTCAATGGTAAATTATCACATGAAAAATAAAAAAACTGCAATGAAGAAGTTAATAAAACAAATAAATGAATTTTGTCTCAAGGCTAGAAAAAGTTAGAGGCTCAGGAGCTGTAGGTCGTTGACCTCTGTTCTCTGGAAAACCTCCTTGTAACACTGCTTTTTGTTGTGTCTGGTTTGCCTCCATCAGTGGCACGTTTTAAATCCTCATTTCAACAGGAAGACCTGTCTTTATTTGCACAATTTTTTGTAACTCGCACACAACACACCCATTTTAGCATGGTTATTTTTTTTAACTTGCCCTTCAAATTAGTACTGGTTATCTGGGATGTTGATAAATCAGCTACAGATTCTTTACCTGATTGCATCTAAAACTGTGAAATGAACCTTTTCACACACTTTGCATTGCATTACATCGCATTTCTATTTACCTTAGGTGTGAACTGGAGCAAAAACCTCGTGTGATGATTTACTGGCTTTGAAATCTTAAAAACTGATGCAGAGAAACCCAAATTACTCTCTCAGTACTTTTACAGAATTACAGCTAAATGTGTAAAACCTCAAGAAAAAAAAAACAGAGTAAAATGCGATAAATTACTAGAAGCACAAGAAGAAATTTGGACGAGGACAAGCCTGTAAAGATGTGACACAACACAAAGTTTGATCTAAAAAGGTTCCGTCAGTAGAAGACTGGCAGTTATTTGTAATTTTCTTGATGAACCTCAGTGTCTTGTTAGATCCTTCTGACCTTTCAGCATCTGTCAGCTCCTATCACTGCCTATATCACACACTGTTAATGCTTTTACACATGTGTGTTTGTAGTATGTTTAACAAGGAACAATTGTTTTTTCACAAGAGCCTACAATTATAAAACATACTGGACTTAAAAAAATGGTTTGCAAGCCTCAGGCCATTTCCTAGCGGAACAAAAACCTGAATACAAACAATGAAGCAACCACTAAACACCAGTTTAAGCCCAAATGACCAGGAATTAGATTTTGGATTTAACTTGGTTTTACTTTAGCTTTGAATTCACACAGAATACAGATCTACTGCTTTCATGTCACTTGCTGCCTCTCATACCAGAATTTGAGACAAAGATCATCTTGTGGTGAGAACAGTGGCAGAGCCAGACATTGTTTTCAGGGGTGGTCAGACTGGGACCACTACTCACCCAGGGGTGGCCAGGAAAATTACATTTTTTTTCTTGAAAGTTTCTGCAGATCTTTTCGTTTTGTCATTTCCTTATGTCCCTATACAGGCAGTGACGACCTTATAAACATGGGCGTCAGAACCATTTTAAAAGTGGGGGGACAGACTGTTGGGGAGTCTGGGGGTCCGCCCCCAGAAAATTCTGAACGAAATAGATGCCGTTTCCAGCATTCTGGTGTATTTTACCAGGTTATTAAAACATAATTTTACCTACATAAATTAACACTTGGTTTAATAATTATTTCAGACAGATTGCCAAATAATGATGACCTTCAACTGCATGTTTAGAACTAATATTAATACCTTTACCCAATGAACAGGTGCAATATTGATAATCACCAACAGTGAATTTAAAGGGGCATTTCACTTTTTCTGATTTAGTGATAAGTCTACTCATAACCAAAATGGACAGAGCATCACGCAGCCTTCATAACAGAAAATGACACTGTGTTATGATGACAAAAAAAAATATTTGTCACCATAAGTCAGATTACATAGGCATATGTTCTGTATATAAAGGAAACAATCACTTTTTTGTCTCTTCTTTGAGCTTGGTGATGTTACAAACTGTTAAACACTGCCACCAACTGTTCAGGAGGATTATTACACCCCTAAAGGTTGTTTCACTGTGGAATGAGTGTGTACAGCAGGGTGGCCAATGGGGTGGCTGAAGATTGGTCTGGAATGTGGTGTCCTTGTATGTCTTTGATTGAGTGGGGGTGAGGATGAGGGTGGGATGGTGCGATTGTGTATGTTTGGGTATTTGTCAGGCTGCGGTCTGGGCTGCCCCTACTGCTGGTTTATCTGGGGGCCCTCTGCTACTCGGCCCCCTGGTGGGGTGTGCGGCTGGCCGCCGGCGTGCTGGAGGTTTCCGGGGTCTGGGGCTGGGAGCTGGGGTGTGTGCCGGCCTGGCCTGGTGACTGCCTGCTGGGGCTTGGGACCTCTGGACCTGTCGGGCTTTGGCCTGGAGGGGGTGCGCCCTGGGGGCCCGGACCTCTGTGCCCTTTCCTGGATCTGCTCTGGCGTGGCGGGTGCCGGTGGGGCCCATGAGTTTGTCGCTGCTGGCCCCGGGGGCTGTGCGTGTGGTCGCTGGGGGGACTCTCCCGGTTCTCCCCTATGGTCTTATCTGGGGGGGTGGGTGGGTGGATCTTCCCGTGCGGGTGCCCCTTGGGGCTCTGCGCTCGGGATCCCTCTCGGGCCCTTGGGCTCTGGTCTTCCCTATGTCTGATCGTGTCTTGGGGGTTGGGTCTACGGTCCTCCACAGTCACTATTAAATATTCCATTGGAGAAATCTTGTATATACACGCATGTTCACAACTGCTCACAAACAGGTGTTCTGATCCGGGGGGTTCTGACTGGTCACTGAGTGTGTATACGTATAATGTATGTCTGTGTGTATACATTTACTGACAATATTTATGAATGTAGGCATGTATGTATGTATATCTTTATATATGTATGGGTATGTGTATATATTTATATATGCCCTCCATGTATTTATCCATTTATTTTTCAGGTGAGCAGACAGATGTTGGGTGTGTGGTCCTGTGTTTTGTTGGTGTATATTTGATATACTTCTAATCTCTATTTCAATCTTTCTATCTTTCTAATTACTTCTCTCTGTTTTACTCTCTGTCTCTATTTTCTCTTCACTTAAAAAAGTCACTGATGATGAAAAAATAAATAAACTAAATAAACTAATATTTGGTTTCGTTTTCTACTGAAGTGGCAGTTAAAAAAAAGGATTGGTCTGTGGTGGCCATGGTCACCCCTGGCCACCCCCTGGCTCCGCCCCTAGGTGAGAACAAATGGAATTGTTTTGCATTGATTAATTGTTGTGAGTTATCAAGAAATTGTTCCCAGCAGCTGACTTTTCTGCCCCATTTCAGTCTTTTTGACCCCCCCCCTCCACACACACACACACACACACTCACAGAGACACACATTCTGAATGTCTTCTCCTGTCTCGTTAGCAGTTTGCTGCACAGATACATTTGCAGGTACATTTCTTGGTCCTACTTACACCCAATGAGCATTACACAGATGGAGAAGATCTTCTCAGAGTTGGTGTTGGGTGAAACGTTTCCAAATCCCACGCTTGTCAGACTGCTGAATGTGAAGTAAAGAGCCGTCACATACTTGTCTTTGATTGATGGTCCTGAACCTGGTTTGGAAAACAACATACACCGATTACACACGTTTACACACATATTAACACTCTCTATTACAATCAACTAAACCAGAACATGTTATGAATCACCTTCTCTTCAGTAGAGAATATATTTAGGAGGCTGCAGAAAATGTGTGTATATAAACATACAGCAGAGCCCATACCTTTAATAGTATCATTGAATTGTTTTCCCAGCTGCTCCCCCAGCGTGTGGAGCCAACCTATAGAACCGTTTCTCTCAACATTACCAATTGCGTACCTAGAATTAAAAAAAAAAACAATCACAATACATTGTTACTATATCTGTTTTCTTGTTTTTCAGTTCAACTCAGTTCAATTCAAAAACTTTAATCATTTCTTCAAAACAAAATTAATTTAATGTACAAAAAAAAGAAAATCAAATACAATGAAATGAAAGGCAGCAGATAGAACAAAAAAGCTTATATCTGCCCCCTTTTTTCCTCAAGTATAAACTCAAACAATAATAGTATAATTATATAATAACAAAAACATGTATAATTTAAAAAGTCATTATGCACAGTATGACCTGCATAATTTCCTGTAAGTAAAAAAAACTCTTTCAAAATGAAACTCACAGGAAATCATACGGTTTTATTTTTAACAATTCTATCTAAGCCATCAGACTACTTTCTGAGTTTGTACCAGATGCAGGCCAGCCAGTGAGCGATGAGTGCAAAGGTGCACATGAGAAGGAAAAGGACGGCTGCGCCGTACTCGGAGTAGCGGTCTAACTTTCTGGCTACGCGGACCAGTCGCAGCAGACGAGCAGTTTTCAGCAGCCCTATTAGAGTGGTGGTCTGAAATTAGAGAAAAATAAAATAAAATATATAAATATATATATTGTATAGTAACGAATGCCAAAAACAAAATTTCTTAGCTCGTGTTTCTTAACAGTGCTCCCACCTGTTGTCATTCTGTTACAAACATATACATTTAATTACACAGTTTTATGGGAGGGCTTGTATCACTGAGCTTCACTTCTGACACAGAGGGAAAGAATGATGCTCCCATTCATCACTGTGGGGGGTCTCCTCACTCACCCTTAGTTGTAACCAGGGCCCTTGGTGTCTCTATACAACTCAGGAACTTTGCTTGCAAAGTATGTAGTGCTTTTTGTGTGTAGAAAATATGTGTGTTTTCTAAATAAACTACAATTCCTTCTGGGGATAATTTACACCTTCTTGTCTCACTGAGCTCTGGAAGACAGTATAAGTGGATGTTGGCAAAGCTTTCCTCAGGCAGTATTTCATTTCATCTTTGTGATTTTTCACTTCTCTGTGGAAAAATCTCCTTCCTTTAATTGTTTAATTATCCACTCAACGGAAATACACGCTGTCTGTTTAATGATATTTCCTGTGATCACACTGTCATCCTCAGTGGGATTAATTTTCAATCAGCAGGAAATTAAAAAAAATTTCATAAATACCAGACTACAGCTGTTGACATCTAGTAATGTGTTTATTGTAGAAATAACTACTGCTACTGTCCTGGTTTGACATCCAACCACAACACGACCAACATCCAACCATCAACTAACATCCAACACTTACTGTGAGAAATTCAAGCATCGACTGGCATCCAACACTCAAAAACCCACATCCAATTATCACTTAACAACTTAACAACATCTAAGCCTCATTAACAGATTTTTGTGTTTGTTTTGAATATAAAGTCCATTGATATGGACCAATGGTTTCCAGCTGTTTTTGTCTAATGCTGATTGGTTAATTGTCTTTTAAAATCGCTTTCATCCAATCATTCACAGCAAGTGATTGGTTCTTTTTTATTTTATCTTATTTCTTTTTTATTTCTTTTTACCTGTTGAAAGACTTTTTTCTTCTTGCTCTTCACAATGATTTACATTTCAGTTTCCAGTTTATTTTAGCCATTTTATGAATCTGCATCAGCACATTTTTAAGTATACATTTTTTATGATCAAGGCATATTTGTGTTGGTTTTCTACTTTACCACTTGTACATCTTCATTTGTCTTACTGTTACTTACAACTGTCATTTGCAACCCTGAATGCTGAAACTTTGTTGATTTAGAATCCCTTTTGCTGTTTCTCATAGTAGCTCTCTTGTTGGATTCATGTTCTTGGCAATCAGTCTGCTGTACAGTTCATTAAAGTTTGCCAGCACTCGACTTGTGTGGGTACTTTCTTTAAAAAGTATGATTGCACCTTAGTGCTTCTGCTTGATCTGAAAAAACATTTGGCTCTTATTTGCCACAGCTTTATTTAAATTGATCTGGGTTGTACAGTCAGCCCACTATTTATCCATCATGCATCATGTCTGTACCTCTTCTCCGTTGCGATAAATCAGCAGGTCAAAGGGAATAGCAGCCACCATGTCGATGAGGAACCAACCTTTGAAATAGTGCACAGCAATACGCACTGGGTGGCTCACCACTTCATCATTCGAGTTTACATATGTTGTTCTGAGAGAGAGTTTAAAAAATATGCTGTGATTGTATATCCTCGTATTTAGTTCTTACTTAAAACAAACAAAAACACTTAAACAGTTCAAACCTGAAATTGATGAGGATGTCAATAATGAACATAATGTCCACTATGAGGTCCACCACGTTGAGAGGAGAGCAGGAGTAACCACAGTTCTGCTTGGCTACCTCTTCCTGAGAGGAAAGATGAAGAGAAGGATATAAGGGATGTTGAGTGAAAGAAAGTTCAAATTAAAAGGTACTAACAACATAAAGCACCATCAGAATAAATTAATAATGAGGGTTTCAAGGTAATTTTCATATCTAAGATGACAAAGATTAAAAAAAATCACAGAGGATATTCAGTAAGTACCATTTCTGTGGAAGTCACTCTGACACAGAAACAGTTTCTAATGAAGTGCACTTTGTATATAGAGCTTAATAACCAAAGATTCAAGTAAAGAAAACTCGGTTCTTCCACATTATATGACCCTCACTTCTTTCTTTACTTCACTCAAAGCATTTTACGAGGAAATGGTGCACATTTCTTCTTCTCTGGTGTTTGTATCCAGCTTGTTTTGGATGTCCCCTTGCTTAAGTACATTTTCTGTAAATAGGGGTCATTAACAAATATCAATAGAATTTGATGTCATGCTTAGAAGATACCTGAATCATTTGAACCAGGCAGGCTAGAAAAAAGTAAGTGACTAAAACTTGCAACTGACAACAGCTGGCTATCACTCAAAGCATGGCAGATTGAGTGGCTGCTCTGGTCCAGGTTTTATGTAATATGAATGCTGCTGTAATGTAGTTTCCTCCATTATGAAATTTTTAACAAGATGCAGGACCTTATCAAAATAATCTATTTTAGAGTAAAGACATTGGGTCTTTCACTGGGCTTTGGGAGTAATACGTATACAGCCAAATGACAGTTTCATCTTCTTTTAGATGCGAGCCTACCTCATTGAGGAGGAAAGCAGCTGAGTAGGGCGTTAGGATGGCGGTGTAAATGACCAGCAGCAGAATGAGCCAGTCCCACACTGCTTTGAAGGGGCTGTAATGCAAAACCGTCCACTTGTGAATGCGAGGAGCTTGAAGCTTGTACTCTGGCAACACATCTGCACCTAGAGACAGCACCTGGGTAAAGAAAGGAGGGAAAGGAAGCATCCGTTTATTGGGTATGTACCCAGTAATGGGTGGTCGAGAAAAATACCTTTTTTTTTTTTCTATATGACAATTTGCTGAGGATCTAATCATGTTTCTTGGTCATTCTCAAATTCACTAACACAGGCACTCCTGTAGAATCACATCATGAGATTTACCTATTTTACCAGTTCAGCTGAAATGAACATTCTTTGTATAAAAACCACTTTGCCAAATTTATACTGGTTGAGGTGGACACTGGAGGGTTGTTGTTTTTCTATGGTGGCCAGGGCCACCCTCTGGCTCTCTCCCTGGGTATGTACCTGTTATGTACCAGGTACATACTTACTCATACAAGGTGTATATTTACCTGCATGCACCAGGTAGTTACATACCAAGTATGGTTCCAGTTATGTATCTACCAAGTAAGTACCATGTATGTAACGGGCAGCCCTACATTTTGCTACTTAATATTTGTTACACTTATGGTATTCAGATGGGATTTGATAACCAACAAACTAAAATATATTGTATATATAAAACAAAATTACAAACAAACAAAACAAAAATAAAAACATTTGTTATTTCTTTGCACTTTCTTATAGGCCTCACCTTGAGGATGGGCTGAATACATTGTAGCATCATTTCAAAAATTTTCTAGCAAGAAAATTTCCTCTAAAACAAAATTGAAACTATAATTTGAATCCAAGGTATCTGGATACTTCTTCTCAATTCAAAGTGGTGAATATTCTCTGATTAAAAGTTACTGTTTTGCTGCTTCCCAATGTAGTGAAAACAGACTAATTTTCAGGCCAACAAAACTTGCCACCCTCAGACACACTTCAGAGATGACCACCCCAAACAGGAGTGGGCAAACTGTACACTGTAAAAAATAACTTGTAAGATTTACTAGAGAAAATCCTGTAGACGATTTGCACTAACATTTGTTAAGTAAATTTAAATGCTACAAATTCATGTAATATTTACTCATCATTATCTAGTAAAAGTTATTAAGAATATAGTTAAAGATTTGTGAATAAATCAGGTAAATTTTCTTAATTTGATCAAGTATATGTTACAAGATTTAATTGAGCAAATCAAGTAAAATTTACCTGATTTATTCACAAATCTTTAACTATATTCTTAATAACGTTTACTAAATAATGATGAGAAATTATTACATGAATTTGTAGCATTTCAATTTACTTAAGTGTTACTGCAAATTGTTGAGGATTTTTTCTAGTAAATCTTAGAAGTTCTTTATAAAAGTGCACATGCATCAAGCACAATATTGTAGCATGACACCTCACAGCTACAGAGAGAGAGGTGTAGCTCTTGTTGTAGTTCACTACTTCACCACAAGGTGGAAATTTTGAAGAACCTTTATTGGATTCTTCTTCATGAACAACACAAACAAAATGAAACTCACAGGTCTTATTAATGACTAGGCCTACCACTCTCACTTACGGTTACTTCTGCTGAACGGTTTAACACAAGTTAACAAATAAGGAACACACAAGTTAGAGTAACACAACAGACTAATTGCTGAAAGAACAATGTTAACCAATTCCCTAAAATGATTTAACAACAACAAACATGAATCCTACCCACAATCCTCCACTGCAGTCACATGACAAACAGCCAAACACAGCAGAATGCTACAATATGCATTCCCTGTTCCCTGACAACTAAATATCACCTACATTATGTCATCAAACTATTGCACACCAACAAATGTATTCAAGCAAAAGAAACCAGACAACTTATGTTTTATTTCCACCATGTCTTGTCCTCTCCTTGAAAAGTGAAGCAAGGGAATGAGGAGCAGCAGCCTTTGTGCGCATGCGCCCTCAGTTTTAGCCCAGAAGAGTAGAAGTTACTAAATATATTCATGTTTATGTGCTGTCCAGAAGAAGCACTTAAATATTACTGGTAAAATAATATTAGCATTTACTTTTTTGTACAGTAATATTGATATACAGTATAATATAATGTATATTGTTTATTTAGCAAATTCTAGTAGTTTAGAAATTTTGATATTTTTTGTAAAATTTAAAAGAATAATTAAATAAATGTTGCTACACACAAACATCATTTTTTTCAGTGTAGGTTTGGTGTGAATCTGTCTCACTTAGCTAAATTAATACAGGAAAAAATGTCCTCAGGAAAAAAAAAGTAAAAATATTGCCTGATGGACTCCAATTATCAGTGAAGGATAATCATCCAACCCCCTAATGCATTCCTTCAGTTGGATATAATTTCAAAACAACATCTGTTTGCCCAATTTTTACATTAATGCAAGAAATCTGTTCACTGCAACTTATAGCTGCTCAGGTCAGCATTGCTGACCAAGGTTGCTCCACTCAAACAAAGCAAGCCCAATAAGAAATAAATACCAAAAATAGCATTAGGGCTCAATTTTGGGCAACAGTGAAGCAATACGTCGAGTAGGGAATATGATCATCTCAGCAGCAATCACTGTCTCTTTCTGTTACGCCTCCATCTTTCTCTTCTGCTGCCCTCTTTCTGTCCCCAGTCAGCCAGAAATGCAGCTCTTTCATAACTGGGTGACAGAGGCAGGGTGCATATTAACCCTCTAGCTTTTTAATGGCAGCCAAGCTGAGATGGGGAAATTTATATTCAGGCAATTTTATGTTTTTGACACATTCCCTGTAAGCATCATCACCTTCGTATTGGATAGGGCAAAATGGAAAAGATATCTCCTTATCAACACTCTGTATTCTCAGCTTAAAAGCTGCTTATTCACATTGTTTTACAGCAAATCAGACATATTTGTTCTGTTAGGAATTCATACTCATCAGCAGAGGGCTGTGTAGGCTGTATTACCGGAGAATGAAAAATAAAAGAAAAAGTGGAAGAAAATTGGGTTGTATACCACAGTTCCCAGTTGTGTTGTACACACAGCCTGTATATCAGCCTTTTGAAACTCAGTGACATCATAAAGTGAGGATTTTTCTACAACTGTCACGGTGAGTGGATGTGAGTGATGTGACATGTTCCTGTTCAATAACAGACACATTAAATAAACAGAGACTGACAAGACAAAGACTTAAGGTCTAGATAAATGTAACAACAATCATTTGGTCAAATAATTACCTTTTTGGATGAAATATCTGCTAGGAAACCTTCTAGTACTTTAATTTCAGGAACATAGTTGAATGTTTTGCTTAATTTGTTCCTCAAAAATAAAAGAAAATGGCAAGTACTTTGGTTTTCTGTCTGCATCCCATTTTTAAGTTTCCCAAAGTTTTGCTTAACTTTAAACACTGACAGAAGGTACATTTCAAACCAACGAGTACTTTAAAGTGTTAAAGGAGGCATAGTTTGAAAACTGTTTTTGTAGAAGAGGGAAAGTAAGAAAGAAAGGGAAATGGGGCCTTAACGTAATAAGTCAATTACTGTTTGCATTACATCTGTATGCCACTGCATGTCCTGCACAATCAGCGCCTTGAAAAAGTAACCATACAGAATAAACTTTTCCAAATTTCCAAGTAGTGCCTAATTGTGAAATGAAAGGAAAAAATATATCTAGTTTTCAGTTCGCAAAACAACAACAACAACAATAACAACAACAACAACAACAACAAAGGAAAAGTAGGGTCTCCATTTTAATTCAACCTTCATTACTTGAAATTAAAATCCAGTTGAGCTTTAAACATCTCATGAAGCACTTCTCAGTTTTTGGCATGACTTAAAAAATTCTGATCAGATGTTCTCCATTCAGTGTGACTGATCTTAAGTTATTTTTGCAAAGACGGATGGGCAGAAATTGTATTCTCCAGATGTGCAAAATTGGTAGAGAAAAACTGAACAGACTTGCAGCAGTAGGCAGTTCCACAAGGTATTGAGTCAGGTGGGTGGATTACAAATGCACACCACACTTTTCAGATCTTTATTTGTAAGCCATGTCTCATTTTTCTTCTACTTCACAATCATGTGCTAGTTTGGGTTGGTCTATCACAAACCCTGCAAAATTTTTGAGCTTTGGAGTTGTAACACAACAAAACATGACAAAGTCACGAAAAAGTGTATGAAAGAGTATGAAGAATTGTTTAAAGCACATAATTAACGCCTTCTGTGTATAAAACTATATGTGTTTGCTTTCAAATTGTATTTTAAAATGTGACAGCATTAATGTGACAATTGATCATGACAGCACAAACTGCCTTTAAAAAGGACAACACCTAGGCACACAGGCACAATATTTTATAACGGGTGCAGCTCACCTTTTCCAAAAAAGCCCACATTTTAAATTGTATTATAGAGCTC
Organism: Austrofundulus limnaeus; assembly: GCF_001266775.1. Lineage (NCBI taxonomy): Eukaryota > Metazoa > Chordata > Actinopteri > Cyprinodontiformes > Rivulidae > Austrofundulus > Austrofundulus limnaeus. The sequence goes on from NW_013952793.1 coordinate 137,967, forward strand.
ACACAAAGGTTTTCTAATGAATAGCATCAACTAACAGAGACTGAGTGCATGCATGTTGTGGCCTTCAGAGTACAGAGGCTAAACCTGCCATAAATTAAGATAATATTCTTTTTTTTCCCCATTTAAACACTTCTCACCACCCCTTCAGCTGATATTCATTCTGATTTTTTTGATTAAAGCAGCCTTTTTTTATTAGAAACAGATTTAGGGCAGTGACTTCTATTTTTATTCGGTCATTGATGTTTAGTTGATTTAGCTGACATGACAGAGAGTGACTCAGTTTAGCCTAAAGACAAAGCAGACCAAAGAACAATCCAGCAACAGCACAAAATGACTGATATCAACGCATAAGCAAAAAGAACTCCAACTGTCAAACATTTCTTTCAAACCACTGCATTACTTCAAGTCAATTAGTGTTATTTTGACACATTTTGACATTTGCTAAAACTACTGAGTCTCTGTTATAATCTAGAAAAATGGAAAGAACCAATTTGCTTGTTAGCTCATGAATTTACCCTGTTATGCAGAGGGAAGGGTAAAAAGACAGGCATAGCAAAGCAGTTTAGGACAAACCAGAGGTACTTTTAACAGAATAAACAAATCTAGAGGGTATCTTGGATACAGGTTAAATATACAAAGCAGATATCCCTATAGGCTTGAGCTGGAGCTGTTCTTTTAGATTTCCTCAGAGACTGGAACAGAAGCAGGTGGAAATGAACCCGGCATACCTTGGGACAGGAACATGGTAGGGAGGAGGGGACTGCTTGACAGTGGAATCTTGACTAGGTTCAGGGGGGTCACCCTGCAGGTACTTGGCTGGAGAAGGGGTGTACCCACCACTCTCACAATGACCGCTGAAGACACAATGTACTGAAGTTACACCCTATCTCATGTGATCCTTTAAGATCCCGCTGATTTGTTATTGTTTGTAGTTTGTGTTGAAAATGACTCGGGTATTACCACACCAAATATTAGCTTGAGATTGTCACGGCTTGGTGGAGAGGAGAACCCAAAATGCAAAATTAAATTAATTAAAAAGACTTTAATAAAGAAAAAAGCCAACGTAGTGGCAAAATAACAAAACAATGAGCACGAGCACGAGCACGAGCACGAGCACGAGCACGAGCATGAGGTAAAAACAAACACAGGTAAGCAATGGTCAGACGCTGAAGTGATGAAGAGAAGATCCTTAAATACAAACAGGGCTGAGTGGAAGTAGGAAACAGCTGGGTGATTACAATTGAGGACAGGTGAGTGTGGCAGGCTGGGAAAATACTAAGAAGCTGACTGAGGTAAACATGGCATGAGAAACTGAAAACAGGAAATGAGAAAATAAGACAATACCAAACAATGAAAAACAATATGAAAAATATTACCAAAAATAACCAAAAACACAAGAATCATAACAGAGATCTGTAAAATTGAGAGTTAAAGCCATTTTTCTGTTGGTTATTGTAGATTAGTTGAATTGGGGTGACTTCAAAAGTGGCAACAGTTTAGCCTGTCAGAGCTCAGAATATGTAGCTACTATACACCAAATTTTAGCTCAACATCTGTAATTTAGGCTGAGTTAAAGCTATTTTTAGATAGTTGTATCAGTTATATTGAAATATGAGCTATTTTGGTAACAGACACACAAACACACACAGATATAGATAAGAATATTACCTACGTAAAACAAACATTCCACCTTTTAGCAGCAGACTATAACAAGTACGTTTTTTTATTCTTTCATCGTTCACTTTTGTTCCTATTTCTCTCACCTCTGCTCTTTCAGCTGGCAAATGTTGAGGGTGTCCTTTCCCCTCCCACTCACCATGGGAGGAAAGTGGGGGGCTGGACTGGAATGGCATTAGAGGAGACGGGCAGCAAAATGGATGGCAGCAGTGTTGGTTCGCAGTAGCTTTGCTGAAGGTTGACTGGTGAAGGAAGACATTAAGGAGGTTGAGTTTTGATGGCAGGACCATGATCCACAGTGGCACCTCACCGCAAAAAGTTCAGGGTCAGCACTTTGGGCTGTTGGGACCACCAGGCGCAAGAACTTCCTTGGAAACACGCTATGCCGCGTTGCAAAAATAAGAAGGTTGTGGTGCAAAGTCAACACAGAAGGCATGGTTATGGAATATGACATTTCATATTTGGCTTGTCATGCAAGAAAAAAATGATCATTTGATTCCTCTGCTTCCTACGTCAGGACCATCAGGTGTGCAAAAAGTCACGTTCAGGAGTCTCTCAGACATTTCTTCTTCCTTGGCATCCCTTTGTACTGTTCAGCTTGTCCTCAGCCGGTCGTCTTTTAAACCGATACAAGCGTCACTTTCTTTTCTTTCATCTCAATGAGATTCTTCGCCTGCTCACCCCTGCTACAGCGCCTTGGCAGATGGCTGTTAATGCCTCCGAATGACTTAACCTATCAGCACGCAACAGAAGATAAGTGAATAAAAGAGAGACTAAAGATGGCAACGCGAGAGTCGGCTTCCATCACGCTTCAAAGGAGCCAGGATGCTGCTCAGCTGCTGATGGTATTACTACTACAACTGTGAAAGGGAGAGTGGCAGTGGAAAGAGAGACAGAGAGAAAGAGAGAGGGAGAGAGAGAGAGAGAGATGTGTGTTCTTGGAAATGCTTTGCTCAGAGGAAAAAAAATCTGCACAAAAGAGATGACATTCTCTGTTAAAGATAATCCAATAAGAAAGACATGGGAGCTTGGTTAAAAGGGGCAAAACAAGCAAAAAAACTAACAGCATGCTAACACTTTATACAGATGCATCGGTGTTTTGTGATGGGAAAAAAAAATGTATGCTCTGTAAACAGAGTAAAATATTACATAATCCACTCCCAGAACACTGGGTTCAAAATAATCCTGGAGCTAAAAAAAAATAATCTACTGCAGTTTCACCAGATCTCAGTACTGTAACTGTTAAATCAGTACTATTGCTCAGAATGATGTTATATAAAAATACACTTAAAGTGTTAACATCTTCTGTTATATCACCCTCACTAAGAAACAGAGCACATTCAAATGAATCAGCAGGTATAACTCTTAACTCTAATTTTCTGTGAAAATGCAGAATGGTTGCTGAATGAATAAGTCAGATTTTGCTGAAGAAGCTAAAACTGCAAGAACACAGTAAACTCTGAAAGCAGTGCACCTTAAGCTAAAAGAAACACAAGAACAGCTAAAAAAAGAGCAGAACACAAACTAAAAGAGGCAGAAGAGGTATATGCAGACTACATGTCTATTCTCATGTTTAACAGAAACCATATTGGTTTTCTCAAGGCTAATCTATGTCATGACAACAACTCACAAAGTCTAGATTCTTTGCTTGAATTGAATTTAACACGTGATTTATGAGATGTGTCATCAGCAGAAAGAAAAATACAAACAAATTGATTTCTATTCCTCTAACTTTTACAAAGGTTCATCCGTAACGTGAATTGCCAGTTCAAACCCCCGACTGTGTCTGTCTTAGCAGTTGAGTCACTTCACCCGTCTTGTCTGCCAGTCTGTCGGTCAGAGGGCCTTGTGGAACCAATTTATGGCAGCCTTGCCTCTGACTGACAATCTGCCCCAGGGCAGCTGTGGCTATAGCCTACCACCATCAGTGTGTGAATGAGTGTATTAATGGGTGTAAAGCACTTTGGACTACTTGGACTTGACAATGTGCTATACAAATTCAGGCCATCATTTCACAGCGGAATCAGTTTCTATCAGTGCAAAGATTATGAGGGAATATGTCATTCAATTCTGGCAAGAGTAGACAGGCATGATGTATCAACTGTAGTTTGGAAAACACTTGCTAAATTTGCAAGGGGCTATTACCATACTCTTAGGATGCTTTTACAGTTGACACAGCCACTACTAATGCTGAGCCATGGCTGTCTCTGTCAAAACATTTCTTGCAATCAACCAAAGTATGGTAGACTGGTTTACCTAGCTTTTCACTATCATTCATTCATTATTCATTACTCATTATTCATTCATTATTCATTCATTATCATGATTTAACAAATGCATAAACATTCTTAGTTAAATGACAAATGAATCACAAACAGAAGAGATTGTTCTGTCCATTATCTGATTAAGAGAACTGAGGGGTTCTCTTCCAAGGTTAGAATGACCTGTCATGGCCTAGAGTTCAGTTTGTGACAGAGTTCCTGTCCTCTCGTCAGGCCTGTCCAAGGCCTGCTTAGAGGCAGCAAATCTTGTTTCTTCACTCGAGGTGACCCCTACAAAATGTATAATTATTATCATTTTTTACATATTTGTTAAAATTTCACTATGTCCTGACAGTAGAATTTGAGACAGATAATCTGTGAAAAATTAAAGCTCCTCTGGCTCCTCCCAGTGGTCCTATAGCCATTTGAAGAAAACCAACTGGTCCCAGTCAAAAACAGCCAATCAGAGACAGGGGGACTGTCTTACCAGTGTCAATCACACTTGTGCACGCACTGCCTCTGCCCTCTCCCTGCCCAATGAATACCTTAGTTCAAGGTCAAGATTGCCATTGTGCTGCAGCTGTGCTGATGGTGGAGAAACAAGCTAATGTATACATGAGTGTTTTTCACTTTTGTGGACTAATTACTCTTTGAGCCAGTGAAATTAATGACTTAATCACTGTCCATCAGAGTTACTGGCTAAATGTGTAAAAAATTTCAACATTTGCTTGTTTTTGAGATATCTGTTATCTCTGAGTCAGTTAGCTGTAGAGCTTTCTCCACCTGCACTCTCTTTCAACATGTAACTCTGGCAGTAAATAATGCTCTTGGTTTTCTGGGCTAGAGCGTGCCAAAGCTCCATGAACACACACACACACACACACACACACACATACACACACACACACACACACACACACACGCACACACACACACACACACACACACACACACTACACACACACCTGTGAAGTCATACAATTGAAAAGATAACAAACAGATCGATAAAAAAGAGCCACGGTAAGGGAAAGAAAAATAAAGAGGCTAAACTGCGTAATAAAAAAGGAAAAGGGGATACCAGGCAAAGGGAAGAAAATTTGAGGAGGACTTGAGCATTGCTCTCATTTTACATACAGGAAATAGTTGCCTAGATACAATAAAGAGAAACTCCCATCTAAATTTAAATTGGTATTTGGTGCAGAAACGAGGTAAAAGACAGGGGCAGAGGGAAAGAGATGAGAGTGGAGTGGGATTAAAGAAAACAGAAGAGGATAGAGATCGTGGGATGGCATGTTCAAGCACTCGAGTAAGCAAAAAGGCTGGGGATGAAACAAAAAAAGGAGAAATTAGGTTGAGGGCTGAGAAGTAAACCTCTTATGCTAAGCAGGTCATCAAATGTGTCAGCCAGCAGATGTAAAATAAAATAAAAATAAAAAGCGTTTGAGTGTGAGTGAATGTAAAATCATTTTTGATTGCCTTATCTTAGGTTCAAAGGCTGGCCATTATAGAGACCATAAAACAATCTCTATGGTGGCAATTCATGGGGAACAACTGACAGGAATAGTAAAAAGGTAAAATGGTGTTGCATTCTCACACACGCTGACAACAAAAATAAAAAAATAAAAAAATGTGTGCTGTGCTAGAACTTTGTTTTCACAGGGCAACAAATCACCTGCAGCCTTGATAAATGCCTGTGTGTCCAAAGGAAGCAATTCTGGATGCAACAAGCTCTGCTGGGATCGTTTCTATCTGGAAGCCGGCAGCTCCCCTCCGTGGCAGAAAAATCACAACACAGCGTGTGAATACATCATCTGAAAAGCTAATGTCATTTTCACTAGTGTGCTTCTCTCCTCCCCTTCATCTTTGTTCTAAAATGTTTCTGCTCTATTTCTTCATGTGCCTATTTTTATTCAGGAAGCCCATTTGTTTGCATTAAGTGGTTCTTCCTGGCTTCGTTTTGCTTCTTGAAGCTCAGTGTGTCTGAAGAGGTAGGGTTTCTACAAGTTTCAAGTTATTTATTTTGTTTTGGATACAGTAAACAGGTTTGAAATGGTAATATAAAAATCACATTTTTACAAAGTTATCACCACTGAAAGTGTAGTTTGAATGAATTAGCCTTTTTAATAAATGCCTCCATCCCTGCATTTACTTTGTCCTTTGAACTGCTAGTTGTTTCTTTCAGAAGGTTTCTGAAATCTCAGCAGGGATATTTTGTGTATGTGTCAAAAACTAAAATGATCTAGACCAGTGGTTCCCAAAGTTGGGGTCGGGACCCACAGTGGGGTCCCGAAACATCAAGGTGGGGTCCTGAAAAGATTTTCTGAATTAATTACACTAAAAAATTACAACTATCAATATTTTTTTGCCTTTGTTGTTACAAAATAGTTAAGTTAGTGTACTTAAAATAGACAAAAAGAGAGTAATATCTATGCTGTTGTTTATTTGCCATGAAAACAATGTTCATCAATCAACAACACCTGCACAGCAAAAATGCCAGTGTTAATTTAACACCCACAGTGTTAACTTTAACACCGACAAAGTGTCTATATGTGTCCACACTTGCTGGTGCTAAAATAACATTTGTGAAAGTGTTAAATTTTAACACTCATTTCTTTGTTAATTTAACACCAACTAGTGTTTAATACTCAACAATTCTTGGTGTCACATTAACATAAAAATAGTGTTTGTGTTAAAATATGGTGTTAAAAGTAACACCGTCCAGTGTTAAATATTCAACAATACAGGGTGTCATATTAACATTTCAACAGTGTTAAAGTGTTGAAAGTAACACCCGTGTATTATTAATTTTATTAACKAAGGAAATTGTGGTGTTTGTAAAATTAACAGACTCCACAAGGTTTTAACACACCATCAAATTGAGAGTGTAAATTCAACACTCAGAGTTAATGTCAACTCTCAGTAGTTTGTAAAAGGATAACGGAGTCACCCTTCACACACCAGGAAGTAGCTCTCACTCATGGTGTCGATTTTTGGCCAAAAACATAAACCCAAAGTTGAACAACTTGATCAAACTGAACAAGAAAACTAATCAGAACAACTCATTTTTACTCTCATGAACGTCTTTAACCGTCATAAACACACAAAAACATCATTTCTGCAAGATTTCTCAGCAATGAATGCTGGATAAATACTGGTCTCTCTGACATGAGGTGGAAGAGGGCGGGGCTTTTCACAATACTTCTTTTAACACTGCATGGTGTCATATAACAACACTGTTAAGTGTTACATAAGACTTAACTGTGGGCGGAGCTTATTTAACACTGTCCAGTGTTGAGATAACGCTGTGGAAACCAACACTGTGAATTAACACCAACACTGGGTGTGAGTGTACTCAGAAAGTGTTAAAATAAAACTAAGGGGTGTTAAGTCAACACCCAAAAGTTTAACACTGAAATTTTAACACTCCTGTTTTTGCTGTGTTATCACAGGCTTTAAGACACATTAGGATTACAAATTCCAAGACCAAAACCAAGCTAGGTTTATAAATAAAATTGCACACACTACATGTAGCATGAATGACCGTGACCCCTGACA
>NW_013952793.1:145840-149165 GCF_001266775.1 Austrofundulus limnaeus
GTCCGCGGGTCTTGTGTTTGACACAGAATTTAGTCACTTGTGAATCAGATGACAATTAAGTTGAGATGCTTCTCAAACAAATTGTAAACAATTGTCATATTGTATGACAGAAAAGACCCCATATTGGATGATTAGTTGATTCCATTGCCCCAATGAGTTTCCTTGAAGTTTGTGCTTGAAATGACGTGCTCAAATGTAATTGATTTACTTATATAATAACCTTGTAAATGCCCTTTCTACATAAATAAAAGGAACTTTATTAAAAAAAAAAACAAGGAACTCAGTTGTTTTGTTTTCAGGTTTTGACACTTGTTGATTCATGTGGTTCCCATCTTGCTGCTGTACATTCAAATATTAAATTTAACTGTCTTAATGATTTCAGGCTTACTGTTGCACAGACACTGGTTCCAAAGAGTCAACATGACAGCTCCACTCAACTGGCTTCAGTTTTTAACAAGAAAAAAACTTGGACATTTGGTCCAGTATTATTATTTGCAGCCATTGGCCACTTCATAAGGTCCATCTGTTCCATTGCTTGTTTACACAAATACTGTAGCGAACCAACCAGTCGCATGGCACCAGCTACCTTTAGGCCAGGAGTGTCCAATCCTTGTTCTCTAAGGTCACTAACCTGCATGTTTTAGAGATTTCTCTGCTCTGACACCCCTGATTTGACTGAATAGGTGATTAGCAGGCTTCTGCAGAACTTAAAAAAGATAATTCAGTCACTGAATCAGGTGTGTTGGAGCAAGGGAACACGTAAAACATGTAAGTTAGTGGTCCTCAAGAACCAGGATTGGACACCCCTGCTTTAGGCATCGGTGAAGACAAGCTGTTGAAGTTCAAACCGAGCATCAGAATGTGGAAGAAATAAACGTGGAATGGTTGTGTGTGCCAGACTTGCCTGGTCTAAGTATTCCATAAAATGCTTATCTGAGGTTCTTCTTCCATGAAGCAGCTCTGTTGTCCTCCATCTATATTTTCAGTTACAGGCTGAGTCATTTCTACCTTCTCCTCTCTGTCAACGCTCTCTGGTTTCATTTAAAAGAGTCGATCATCAGATATTGTCCAAGATTAACCTTCAGGGTGGATATAGCTCGCTCACACCGAGGACCTATCCACGTCATCATTTACCCAGAATGCTTTGTGTGTAAATAAAATGGCTTCGTTCGTGTTAAAATATATTTTTAAAAATTTACAAAACTAAACAGCCTACATTATTTTTACAGTCTTTCTTTTACAGTTAAAAAATGTTTATCAAATAAAGTCTAATGTTACAACTAATCTAGGATCCCTTTAAAGCAGTTCTAAAGGCAAGGGGAGGGTGTCCAACTTAATACCAACAAGGTGAACCAAAGAAAGTATCCAGTAAGTGTATGTCTATGGTCCAAAATCATCTTGGGGAAACAAGAGTAGAGCACATAAAACACACAACTTCAGCTGCCTGAATACCAACAATATTCATACAGCAACATTCAACAGCAATATAAAACATACAAAGCTCTGCTCTTCTTTCATACACCTTACTGTAATTACACAATACATGACGTATTTGCAAATGTATTTTACTGTATAATACATATTTTAAATGCAACACCTTAAATCTTTTGATCTCAAATCTAATTGCAGAGGCCTCATTTTTTCTAAGATTCTTTAAAGAAAAGAAAATGAGCTTTGGTTTACGTTGGGTCTGAGATGTAAGTAGTAGTAATTTTCTTTTCTTTTCTTTTTGTGTCATGCACTACAAGTGCCCAGCCCACACGGTCTTACAAGACACAACCAAATACATTCACACAGGCAGACAGACATATGCATTCTTTAAAGAAAAAATGTCCTCTTCCTGAGGCGCCAGGACTTTAACAAAAATTGTGTTAACTGAAATACAAAATACTTAAATAAATACTGGATGAAAAATAATTTAAAAAGCACTGGCATAAGCCACGATTATCCAGAAATGATATGTGACTGTCAGGAATTCTAATTGAAGAAACTCTTTTGAAACAACTTGAAGCAGACAAAAAATGTTGTTCCACTTATTACAAATAAATTGGAATTCGGTTCAACAAAATTACCTTGAATAAGAAACTAATGAAACTGGACTTGTTAAAGATGATGATACCCTTAACTTAAGACTTTTTTGCATAACATTTTAAGATGATCACTGTAATCAAGTGATTTCTGTTACTCTCTATGAGACGTCTGTACCTGTCAATGCTTTTTTGTCCCACTCATAAGCAATCTGTTTCAATTGTCTCTAAATAAAAGGTTTCCTTGTCCAGATTTTATGTTTCGGCTCTTTCCACAGATGTTTAACAGAATTTAGATCAGGGCTCAGAAGCTCATTTCAGATTAGTCTAATGTCTTGTTTTTGGGGTGTTTTTAGCTGTGTTTTCTGGCAACACATTTCGCACCTAGAATGTCTTGGTAGCTTTAAAATGTGAACCTGGCACAGCAGCCCTACAACATAACAGTCTTCTCCACGTCTCACTTTAGGTACCGTGTCCCTGTCTTTGTATGGTTCATTTATAAGTCTGGGAACATAGAGCTGATGTGACTAACCAAAAGCTCCAGTTTTGTCTTATCTGTCCAAAGGTCATTCTCCCGGAAGCGTTATGGCTTGTCAGCGTGCATTTTGACAAATTCTAGTCACACTTTTTTATGATTTGGTGTCCTTGTCTGTCATCTTTCATTAAGTCCTCTTCGGTTTAAATGCAATCTAACACTGTTGTACCTTGACCTTGTTCACCACAAATCTCTTTAGAAGTTATTCTTTAGTTACTATTGTTCTATTCAATGTTTCTCTTGAAGCCATGTCTACATAGGTGGGCTGCAGTCCTGTAGACAGTAGCTTCTGAGCACTACAGGCAGCTGTAATCAGAGGAACATCAAGTTGCCTGGAGACAGTCTTTGTCTTTATCTTAAACATGATGTTCAATTCTTTTTTTCTAAGACTCCTGCCTGAGACTTATCTGTGCTCAGCTTCCTGTGGTCCACGTTCAGTGCGGTACACACCAAGCAGCCCTGAGACTAGGCTTAAATGTGTGATGCTAATTATATGACACAGCTTTGTTTCAAATATTGTCATAATATGGTTGTTAAACTATTGTATACTACAGTTAACTTATTGAACTTTTCTCTAGGTGTCAACATTTTTGTCAAGGATAATTTCATTAGTTTCTTTCAGTTGAACTACAATTCATCAAACGTGTTTATAAATGTCAGTATATAAATTTGAAATAAATAATTTCAGACTAAATTATTTTTTCTTCAGTTTATTTCATGCGGAACCAGAATATTAAACCAGCAAAAAGAGTCCCTTTAAATG
>NW_013952793.1:149830-155021 GCF_001266775.1 Austrofundulus limnaeus
CACACACACACACACACACACACACACACACACACACACACACACACACACACACACACACAGCATCCCCCCTGCTCGTCATACCCTGACAAATCCTTCACACTTTCATTATTTTCTATCATGTAATCTGCCTCTGGATCAGATTCACACTCACTCCGTCTCTGAACATCTCACACGGCGTCCTCACTCACCTCCTGAGCCACGAGAGACGAGATGCGAACAGCCCTTCGGACCCTGGCATTCCGCCCCCCCTCCTGGGGGAGGCTGTCTCGCCCGCTCAGCGACATCTCGCTCATCTGGTCGGCCCAGGAGCCCCGGCCCACGGACACGGCAACGTCCCGCCAACTTTCCCCCATCTCCCCCCAGCTGCCCCCCCGTGCCCGGCTGCCATCCACGCTTCCTAGTCCTGCCACTCCGTCGGCCGTGCTCCCGACTCTGCTCTCACCCGGTGGCGGGAGCGATGCAGGTGTCACCACAGCTGGCACTTCTGACAGTCCTCCCCCCTAAGGGTCTCTCTGCGTCCTCCTTCAGCACCTTCTTTCTCCTGGATATTATAGTTGCTGATCTCTTAAGGCTTTCGCTCCTTTTTATTTTCTTCTCTCCTCAGTTTATGCTCACCTTGTCACTCTGTCTTGCTCTTTCCTTCACTCTCACTCTCCTTTTGGCTCCTTTTTTTTTCTGTCCGTTTGTTAATATTTTGGTAAATCTCCCAGGGCTAGTAGAGAACCACAGTTGCTTTCAAATCCACAGCTGTTGCTGGCCTGATGGAGAGCTCAGATAAACTGCTGCTGCTGCTTAGGCTTCCCTCTACTCAGCTTGTTCCCATCCTCCCTCCCTCCCTCCCTCCCTCTCTCTCTCCTCCTCACTGCTTCTCTGTTGGAGCTCTCTTATGCTTCATCTACTTTCAATCTTGCTTTCTCTCTTGTTTTGCATCATCCATTACTCCCATCTGAACTTGCACTAAGACTGCACAATTAATATTAGAATGAAAATACTAATCTTGATTCCCACATGATTTATTATCGAATAAAATCCATTTATGTATTGATTGCCTCTTATTTGTTCACTTTGAGATTTGCAAGCATTACAGCAGTAACACTCTCCTATTGTTTCCACCTTTCATGCCAGTTTTAAACGAAGATGAAACTGATTATTTGTCAAAAATTCAAATGATATTGTGAACATTCTCATGCAAGATTTCTCAATGTCAAGGGTTTGTTTATTTTTCGGTTATTCATTTATCATTTTAAAAAACAGATATAGAGGACTCAAAAATTGAATGGTCATTCTTGTTTCCTTTGTACTCCAAATACAGAAAACTGTTCCTGCATTTTATTTTTGTAAAACTGGAAACACTGTTATCAAAGCAACTTAATGCTGTCCTGTGGAACTTGCTGCAGCTTCAAGTTACTCACCATGGACTCCTTGGAGAAAGGTTTTATCAGCCAAAAGCACCTGAAGCTCCAGGAAACAGTTTGAATCATCAGTGATTTCACAGAGTTTTATAGTAACATATAGTATATGTGCTTCATTACAGTACTTCAGTAACTTTTTTGAGGATTTGTAATTTTACCAAGTATTTTTTTAATTGTGACTTTTATTTTTATTTCATTACTTTAAAAACCTAAAATTTATACTTTTACTTTTTTACTTTAGTTACTTGCTATAAACTAAATCTGTCTGAACTCATCATGGAAGGAGTTGTTTATAACAATTAAGTGCCAAATTTACTCAACCAAACCATGTCAACTATTTCCAGTAAACCTAGAGTAAATTTGAGGCAGTATACATATTTTATTTTAAAGAAATTGACCAATTTACACAACTTGATTTTGTGGAGCCAGTTTGGTTCAGTAACTTAGTTTATTTGTTAGTGAGCGTGGAAAAGTACTTTTACTTTTACTTCTACATTCCCAATTTTTGTGAACAGTTTTATGACTTTTGCTTATGTACTTTTTTTCTTCAGTGACATTTATTCTACCGAAGTCATTTAGGGTATTTTTACTTTTACTCAGTTATTTTTTAAAGTACCAGTACTTTATAGACTTCTGGATTTACAAACTATCAGCTGACACCTGTTAAAGAAATGTCAAACTAATTAGCTTTTATTTTTTGCGGCTGCCAGTTTAGCTGTAAAGTAAAATGTGTCTATGGGAAGTTAGTTCTAGAAGTGCAACAGAAGTTAGCTAGAGTTTATTAATTTATTTACAGACAGTTGCCTGTTATTTAACAAGCATCTAATTGGTCTGATAATGACAGGGTTAACTTCCGGTTTGCAAAAAAATAAAACCATGGACGGTATTCCTGTTTTTGGAGTATAAATGTTAATAGAAAAACCGTCTGTTTGTTTTTCAATATATGTATTTAAAATAAAAAAATAACTGATAAGTGTGCGTATCATTAAGTTGATTAACTGCATTACAGACATTAAATAAATAGCCTCCACTGTGAAAGCATAACCCCATCCCTAGGCAATAAAAAAAGTGGCAACAATGCCTGCAGTCCCAAGCAGAGGTGTCAAGTAACAAAGTACAAATACTTTGTTAATATAAATTGTGGTTATTTATGCTTTACTTGAGTAATTATTTTTCAGCCTACTTTTTATTTCTACTTCTTACACTTTCAGGCAATCGTCTGTACTTTCTACTACTTGCATTTTAAAAATGACAAAAAGTATTACATTTGTTTTCCACTATGGCTTGTTTTCAAAACAGTCACAAACTTTCATCTCAGTGATTGATCGCTATTCCAACTCCTGACTCCCTGCAAGGGCCTAAGCTTGTTACCAGGCTGTACCGTTTTAACCAATAGGAAAATTCAACTGCAGTAGCCACCGTTCAACCCATAGAGGGAAGCACTAAGGTAATTTTAGACAAAACGTAGCAGAATTAAACATATTTACTCAAAAATGTCAACGTTTGCATATAAAGATAATACCCTTTGGGCCCAATTTGGACATTTTGTCTCCAAAGAAAAGTTGATTTGGGGTTTAGTTACTTTTTAAGTTGCACATCCAGTAATTAGATTCTGAAAGTTTCAGTAAAAAATCTACCAATTGTTTTTGGGATATTTTACTAACAGACAGGATTGATTCTAATAATATAACAGTAAATGTCCAAGCTATATACAAAGATAACAACAGGGTGTATTTTTAAGCTGATTAGGCTGTGGCAGTCCAGTTGAATGGTGTTGGCTTTTAACATTACTCAATTGTACACATACAATAAAATGCTATTTTCTGAAATTTCCAATACAGTTTGTGAGGTGGCTCATGAGACATTAAGCTAACATAGCAAAGTTATCTGCAAATGATGTACAGGAAATTAGAAAAGAAAAACATTTTGGGCAACCTGTTTGGGACCCATTTCAGATAAAGCAAACTGAAAATCAATAACTGTAAAAATTAACTAACTTAGAGCAAATTTTTATGTTTGTAAGGTTAGCTGGCTGCAGCAGCCGAGTTAAACTGAGTTGGCTTTAAAAGTTAATCAGTTGTAGATTCACGTCCAATATTTACTTTCTGCAAGGTTCAATAAAATCTGTTCACTGGCTCATTGGGTATTTTTGCAAATGCTACAGACAAGTACACACAGATAAAGACAAACAGGACTGTCTTCAAGTTTTTCAGCAGGTGATAATAAACTAGTCATAACTGGGTCAGAGCTGAGCTGATTCAGTCAACGTTTCAGCCTGCTTTTCAGATTTTTCTTGAAGATTTTTTTTCTGCTGTCCTGCTATCACTCACTTGCAAATGAGAAGCTTTGCACTCAGCAGAGATGAAGAGACAAATATGGGGGGAAGAGAGAATGGTACTAAAATCCCAGCTGGCAACAATGACAATGTAACTATAAATGGTGTAAAAAAAATAATAAAGTACCTGTGTGAAAATGTTCTCTTGTTGGGAAACATCAAAAATATCATTATCTATGCACATTACTGAGGGCTTCAAACACCACATGGTGCACTGCTTTTCAAACCATGCTCCATTTAAACAGCATAATATTGACTCAGAGATAAGATCATATTGTTAACAAGAAACAATACTGTTGAGGATGAATGGTGGCTGTAGCAATACTGGAAAATAATATTCAAGTGTGGCTTTATTAGCCAAAGCTGTGACACTTAGAAAATCACAATTTGAATTAAAGTCTTGTAGAGCCTTATTTAGCAGCAAAGAATCTCAATAGTAGTTTTCTGGAGTTAGTCTCTCAGATGGTTGTGGATGAATTTTGGTCCGTTCTTTTTTTTTTTCCAGTGTTGAGGTTTGTTCTATTGAGGTTTGCAGACATTGTGCACAACTCACTCAAAGTGAACATATCATGCTTTTAAATCCTTCTTTTTCACATTTAAATCATTCACTTGGGGTCTACTGTGGAACTGCAATGATTTCATATGAAACAACTCCACAACCACAAGCCCCTCTTTTACCTTTTTCTAAAATGTAGTCTCCTTAAATACAAATGGGGGACTTCACACACCACCACACTGCAGGTCTCACTCCCAAAGATCAATGGGCCTCATGCAAGAACATGTTCATATTCTTATCCTAAATTTCTCTTACTTTTGTTCGTACGAAGGGTTCGTACGAACATGCCACGTCACATTCAACAAACTCTTCTATCTTCAGGAAGAGTGTGTAAATGAATTCCACCTGTTCGTATCCAGCTGCTCATGCACGTGAGAGGAGATTAGCAAAATTACCACCCCAAAAACACTATACAAGGCTATGTTTCCTGCCTCCGATACAAGGAAGTGTCCATTCATGAAAATGACAGCGATAATTAAAAAGAAGAACTTTACGTGTTCAGAGATTGAAGTCCGTCTGTCAGAGATCCAGAAAAGAAAATCTGTCATTTTTGGCAGGTCAGCTGTGGAATAAAAAGAGCTGCTAAAAGTATAAACAACTGTGTTAAATCATTTTCATTTATTCAGAAGACACGGCATTTTGTAGCTAAAATGTTTTTCAACATATGTCTGGCACTTTGGAGAAAACCCAGGACTTGCTGGGGGGATAATGTATCCCCTCTGGCCTGGGAACATCTCGGAGTCCCCCGAGAATAGCTGGAAAGTGTCGCTGGGGAGAGCGGGGTCTCTCTGCTGCTGCACCCGCACATGATAGCGGATAAGCCGGCCGGATGGACAATTTATATTGTTAATCTAAATTCATACATTTAAAATTATAACTCTAATT
>NW_013952793.1:157911-166744 GCF_001266775.1 Austrofundulus limnaeus
GTGTGGCCCTGTGATGGACTTGCGACCTGTCCAGGGTGTACCCCGCCCCTCGCACTGTGACTGCTGGATATGGGCACCAGTGACCCACGCAACCCTGAAAAGGAAGAAGTGTGCACAGAAAATGGAAATGGATGGTGTTCTGTGTATCGGGGGCAAACCTCTTTAGCCTTAACTGTGTTGACATGTTCTTTTTAGAAACAAGAGGCTTTCTCTTACAACTGGTCCAAACAAGCCAGACTTGTTCAGTATTTTCCTAACTATCCTGTCATGAACTTTTCACTTGAACCTGCTAGCTGAGGCCTGTAGAGGCTGAGATGGAGCCCTTCTTGGGCTTTTAATCATTTCTCTGAGCACTGGGCTGCTCAATGGGGTGAATCTGTTAGGATGTCCACTTCTGGGAAAATGATCTGAATTAAATATTTTACACTTGTGAAAAAAAATCTTTGTAGAGTTATGGATTTTGGTTTGCTAAATAAGAGGCTAATAAAGCATCTCAGATTGATAGTCGGCAGCAATTCTTTAAGTTAAAGGTGACATATCCTGCAAAATCTACTTTTTTAGCTGTTAAATATTCTGTTGTGTATTTGGAGTCTAGTTGTGCAGAATAGTTGAGTTTAGTATCTCCTGGTGCTGCAAAGATATCTTTATTTTCTGTTTGGGTCATATTTTTCAGCATGTTCCGTTTTGTCTATTTTCTATGGCATCTTCTGAATTATTACATTAAATTATTTGCAACTGAACGGCCAAATAAGGTCTGGAACTACCAACTAGAATTTCCTCTTCTTAATTCTCCTCTGGCTCTGGGTCGGGCTCCAATATGTAAGGCTGGATGGACAAGAATTTTGTTGCTGACATCTTTTAGATAAATTGTAAAAAAAAAAAAAAAACAGTTGTGCATGCTGCAAAATGCTAAACCCCTGTCTCAAACTGGAATCTGGAGACGGGCAGGGCTGGAAGTGCCCCTAAGGAGCTGTAACAAAATCAGCTACTTTGAGACCCAACTCAGAAAAAGGGTGAAAAAGGAACAGGTAAAGTTAAAATAAGGAGGGATTCATTCATTGCAGTTCCACTTCATATAGATCCCAACTGAATGATTTAAATGTGAAAAGGAAGGATTTAAAAGCATGACATGTCTACTTTAATTACTGATTTCTTTCTACCTTAGCAATGACACCTGTATGCTCCAGAGCAGCAAAATGTCCGAACTCCTTCTTTGATAGAGCTGATCACAGAGCTGATGTTCAAATGATAAAATGTGTTTGATCGGCAGCAGATGAAACTTAGCCTCCTAAATCCTGTAAAAGCAGCAACATTTTCCCACATTCCAACATTTTATCTTTATTTATGTTTAATAAATATTAACATGGTGAAATATATTGTCTGTTTTTACATATTCAAAGGGCTAGATAATTTTAGAACCATTAAATGTTATTTTTGCATGGAAAACCCCAAGAGTTAAAAAAATAGTGAACATAATTTTTCTTGTGACCCTATGTTCATTCACTGAAAAGTCTCTGTGGTTGGAGCTGTAGTAGCAACAACAAATGATATTTACTGCATTCATTAATCACCACAGGTGACAAAAGGCTCGACAGAGGCAGTTCCAAAAAAAAGAAATAATTTCTGCTCCCATTAAGACTTGTCCCTCGCCCCCCCCCCCCCMCCCACCCATTCCTTTGGTTGTGTGTGTGAGTGTGTGTGTGCATGTATTCCCTACTTTTGGGGACCATTTTTGGCATACACACCTATTTGTGGGGACCATCTGGTACTTATGAGGATCTAAGCCTAATCTACATGGGGAGGGGAATGCCAAGGTATGTTGGGGGTTAGGTTTAGGACTAAGGTGTGAATTGAGTTTAGGTTAAATTTAGGATTATGTGTTCACCTGTGAGGTTAGGTCTAAGCCTACTTTACACAAAATCGGCACGGATTGTCACAGTTTCATTGCAAAAATTATGTCACCACTGTTCTCAGCGTCGAATTGGTCACCCCTTTTGGCGCAACCTGCTGGCAGAACTTTTTACCCCTCTCCCGCTATGATGGTAATGTGTGATTGGTCAGAAGTTCGTGGGTGTGTTTGTGCTGAAAGGGTTCGGATGCTGCATTTTACTTCAACCACTCACTTAAAAAAAAAAACGACTCGCTTTCAGAGTCGATTGTTGTACCAGAAGGCAGACATTTAAAAAGATAGCAGGAAGAAACTCCATGCAGTGACATACGCAGGTTTCCCGGGAGCTCAGCACGGTGTGTCTCCGGGACTATGAAAGGTGTGTGCGAAAACGAATGCCAAACATCCACGTGACCCCGTATTGACTGTTCGGCTTCAGAACAAATATGTTCCAGGCTTTAGGGTGAGGTGTCAGGGGTAGGGTGTAGAACTTAATGGAAGTCAGTGCGATATTCCCATGTAGCTGTACTAGAGTGTGCGCTTCTGTGTGTGTGTCCTTGTGTTGGCTACCTTTTTAGGACCATTTCTGGTATACACACCTACCTTGTCAAGACCAGTGGTCCATATGGGGACCAAAGACAGGTCTTAATATGGTGGAACTCCATTTTTGGTTTGGGGGTTAGGTTTAGGGTTAAGGTGTAATTTGAGTTTATGTTAGTTTCAGGGTCAGGTATGTACTGGGATGGTTAGGTTTAGAGTAAGGGATCAGGTGGAAACGAATGGAAGTCAATGAATGATCCTAAAAAGGATAGAAATGCAAACTTGTGTGTGTGCAGCAGTGCTGCCTTATAAAATTCATTCCTTTCTCTGACCATTCAGTCCCCGCTCACAGACACTTGACACAGCCCTCCTCATCCTCTCATCCCCTTCTGTTCGCCTCTCATTACTGAGCTGGATTATTGTGCTCGTGTAAGTTTCACCCTCAAACAGGACAGTGCCAGCACAGCTTTCTGGGTCTGTATGCCACTCTTTATGTGCTTCACTTTTCTATTACACCTCAGCAGCTTCCCCAAGCTTCCCAAATAGGTCACAATATCAATCTTATTTACTCTTCATAACCATTGTTTATATTTACCCCAAGATTTATGTGGATTCTTTACCTGCATAAAAAACAATGTTCACACAACTCAATCAGTAATGATAAATAAGGGAAATATGGATATATATGTAGGTTAATCTAATCTGTAATCTGAATTGTTTTTTTTATTACATTGCAGACTTCTGTAAATTTAAAGCATCTCATGAGCCACTACTCTATTGCTCTTACCTTAGACCTACCTTTATAAAGGTGGGTGGGGTGTAAAATTAAGATTCTCTTATGGAGACGCATTAGGTTTTAACAAGAGAAACTGCATTTCCTACAAAACTGTGCTGTGAATGCAAAGTGTCAAATGACTTTGCTGAAATTTGCTGTAGAAGCTGAAGCTGAGATTTAACAAGCTAAACAGACAAAAACATTAAACAAAAGAGCAGCTAAAGAAAGAGAACTGTCAGGATCTGTTTTTTTTCCTTTTTTTTTTTTTGCCATCGTCAGTGTTTTGTGTTTCATTATTGCTTTTTCTGTGTTTAATCAACCAAACAGTTTTTTGTCAGTTCCCCAGTGTTCTCCTCTGTGCCTTCAGTCATTCACTTCCTCAGTCAGTTCAGCGCCTGTGTGCTGAGTCCTGACACACCCAACTCACATGTTCTTCATTAGCTGTAATCGTTCCCTCAGTTTATAAACTCAGGCAACGTCACAATATTCGCACTACACCCTACGCCCCTCTAAGTGTGTACTTAGTCGAAGTGTACATAAGGGCTCAAGTGAGCAGGTTACAAGCATGCAAAATTGGAGAATTGGGACAATACGCATTGCATCATGGACTTGCGCTTCTGCATCGTAACTGTGACATCTAAAATGGCGGGACTGATTGCTGTTCTACCATTTGTACTGCTAAAAATGATAGTACAACTACAACAAGCAACTATTTTTAGGAGAAGAATCAGATGAACTGAAGAAGGCTTATACACCACAGTAAAAGCTTTCTTCATCTATAAGTTCTTTGATTTTGCCACTGGAAGGTGTTCTGTGGACATTGCCATATTTCTGCCTTTCAATTCAAAATGTCACTTCCAGTGATGAATTGTGTTTTACTTTGTTTAAATCTGTTTGGATGCTGGCTTAGTCAAAGTGTGGATCAAGGGCACAAAAGGGACAGGGAAAAAGACTACTCCGGAGAATGGGGATACATTACGTACTCGAACATTTCCGTGGGAATGTGCATTTGAAGTACACATAGGTGGAAGTGCAAATGTTGCAAGTATATGTCTCTTGCCATCTCCACCTAAGAAGAGCATTAATAGTTTCTACACCACAGTCCAGTTTCCTTCCTGACAAATTAAAAGTACCCAAACAAAGGCTTGACATTCCAAAGTAACAGTGCTGACATAAAAGGTACAGGCCCTAGGGGTATGACCTGGGTGTTTTTAAAAATTGTGGTTTTGTTAAGAACCCCTAGACTTAAAGTACCAGTGAGAGTAGAGAGAAGCCATTGTTTTTGTTTGGTGATGATTTGACTCAGGGTCACACACAGACAGCGGCCCTGAACATGAGATGAAATATTTAGATCTGAGGAATAAACTGTTTAAATAAAGGCCCCCACATACTTGAGTATACTTTGCTCCGCGGAGGTCCGTGCAGACTCAAGGCAGACTCAAAGCAGAGCCGAAGAGGACGTCAGCCGGACTGGTCCGTGCCGAGATCAATTTTTTACGTCCACATCCACAGTGTCGCACACTAAACTGCTTGACGAGTACTGTTTTGGATGCAACACCAAGCTGATTAAGTTGAGAATCGATATTATATGTGGACGAAATGGAGTCAAATTTTGAAGTGTCTCATGGAGGAGATTAGAAAACTTTATGATGTGTCAATGAAGGAATACAAGGACTTTCAGCGAGCAACAAATTTGTGAGAGGAAATAGCTCAGATCCTGGGTAAGGTAGTTCTGTTCTTTTATTTTCTTTAGTTGTTTTAAAGCTAAATTGCAAACTATTCCTCCTCGTCCTTGACATTATGACTGAAATTGTGAGAAATAAAAAATTGTCAGGCAGTCCATATGCTTGAGCATGAAGTCTCAAACAGCCACGGACAATATGCACGGAGTACGCGTAGCTCACGGACTGCACACAGTATGCTTGAGTATTTGGGAGCCTTTAGAATGAAACTTCACAATTATTCAGACATTCAATTTTGGAACACTTTCTTGCTCTTACACAGGGATACCTACCTGCTTCAAGTTCACACATTTCACCCCTCAGTGCATATTCAACAAATGGGGTAAGGGAGTCAATATTTCGTCATTTGGAGTGTATTTGATGTATACTTTCAGTGGCGGATCCAGGATTTGTCTGAATAAGGGCCCCTCAAGGGGTCACTGTATTCATAGAGAGGCCAAGTGTTTGTTCAGCATCCTTTCACACAAATCTCCAGTTTTGGTAAAGTGCTTACATTTAACCAGTCATGTTCAAACACCTGTAATGTAAATTTTACCAGTTTTACATACATTTTCACTGTACATAGATAAAATGCTCTCAAACACACAACATCGTTTGTCAGCTGAAAGACTTTTTCTGCAGGATTGTTCAGGTCTCTGGAAGCTTGATTCATGCTGGACTTTCCTATTTGAATTATTAGCGCCTTTAGTGTTTAGACATGGAACTGGATCCACCATCATCGCTCCCAGGTAAAGGATAGATGAGTGAAAGGACAGGGGCACTTCAGGGCGCCAATCAGATTTCAGCTGGGGCCAATGCCCCTGTGGCCCTGCCCCTAGAACCTCCCCTGTATACTTTGAATTGTAACAGTACTTGCACCATTTTTATTGTGTTATGGTGCTTCGAATACATCACGTTATCTGATCACGTTGGCATTGAAGAAATTTATTAGGGTTGTTGGCTACTGATTTTTAAAGGCACTACACATTTAATAGTCTTTTCTTAGCATGATACAGTTTTGTAAACCATTATGTGAGTATGTTTGTGATTAAAATGAATGTTTTATATGTAGATAGATACATGCCTGAGTCACTTTCAACACTTAATTTATCTGTTGTTTTACATTAAGGCAGACAATGGTGTACAAGGTCCTAGCTCCACCAATAGGGTCGCCCTTTTTAGATGACGCAATAACAATAGGTGGAGTTAGGTCCAGAAGAAGGTTATAAATTATCCTGGTTCCCTGTGTCGGGTGCTGACTGCAGAGACGAGCTAACAGAGCTAATAAATCCTACTTTCAGCCCAACGCTGGTGGTTGAATGACTCACTCTTTTCACATTCAAACGTTAAATTGGTTACGAACACGTATTAAGGTAAACGAACACGCTAAATCATTGCTTATCTTTTAGCATGATAGTAGACTTTTGGCCAACTCAGCATAAAAGCCACCATTTCACATAGATAGATATGTATATTGTAGCTCGGAAATAACACAGGCACATCAAGATAGCTTTGATGAACGCTGTGAAAACTACAGACACAAAACATGGAGGCTTTAGACATTTCATCAAGCTACAATTAGCACACATGCTTTAGCAAAACAGTTACCTCATGGCCTCCTGCTACTTCAGAGGTGCTAGGCAAATAATCATCTTGTAAATTCTATATCAACACATTAAATAATTAGAACTCCATAGAACACAAATTTACAGACTATTACAACACAAATATAACAAAATACTTTGTAAAGCTAGCGGACCGACCAGTCTTGTGCGTGTTTTTTCTGCAAACGCAGGTCTCACAGCCTCTAACACCTTGCGATAATGGCGGTACAAAAAAATTGCCATTTGTATCAAGATATAAACACTTTATGGACAAGATTAAGCATATTTTTGAACGTTAACCTCAAAAATTTACAAAAAAAATATTCTAACTTCTGGAACCAAATATTAAACTCTATTATGCATGAGCTATTTATTAGACCCCTACAGAAAGTTTTGACCACATCAATACAAAAAACTCAGATCGCATCATATAACTACATGACTGAAAAGCAACGCCAGAAGTTAGAAACAGCTGAATCACTGATGACTAGCTAACAATCTGATGTGTGTCACATTCAGTCTTTATTGACTGCCAAGCAGAATATTGATTTCTTGTGATTCTGTTTCCATGACAGTATCTTATGATTCATATCAAATGTAGGTAGCTTCCACTGACTTCTATTGACTGTGTGTGAGAAGGGGTATGTGACAGTTTTTTTCAGAGTGTGTGAGCCTTAAAAAATAGCATTATTCAGTATCTAATATCACACATACAGTATATGAGAGGTGCAGATGGAGGAAAAAATATATATTTTCAGTTATGACTGTTTTAAAGTCAGACGGGATGCTCTGTTTGTCTTGACTAATAAAGCTTTAGACTTAAAAGAAAACATTTAATTACGGTAATTTTACCATAATTTTAATAACAGTACATGCAGTATTCTTAGACATTTTTCTCAACTTAATTTGCTTATATACTTCTATATTGTATATCAATACACCAAATGTCCCTTCCGGTTCATCCAGGCTGACAGGCTATCTTTTTTC
Source organism: Austrofundulus limnaeus (assembly GCF_001266775.1). Taxonomy (NCBI): domain Eukaryota; kingdom Metazoa; phylum Chordata; class Actinopteri; order Cyprinodontiformes; family Rivulidae; genus Austrofundulus; species Austrofundulus limnaeus. The sequence continues at coordinate 165,427 of NW_013952793.1, forward strand.
CAATTTGAATGGTCCCATATGTCTTCTGGGACACTTAATAAATAATAAGCCTAGCAGCAATGCAACTTATATGACAACATGAGTTGGCTGCTTTGATAGATGAGGCTAGATGTGACCTTGACTGGATTCGTATATGAAGGGTAACACAGACTAAATAAATGGCCTTTTCTGAAAATTACTCTATATAACACTCTAGACCAGGGGTTCCCAATCCTGGTCCTCAGTGATCCTGTATCTTTTAGAAGTTTCTCTGCACCAACACACTTGACTTGAATGAATGGATGATTGACAAGCTTGTGCAGAACTCCTCAAGGATCAAAGTTGGACACCCCTGCTCTAGACTCAGTACAGTAATAACAAAGTATTATAATACAATGACTTAGAATAATTTGCAACGCCATGTTTTGCAGGTTTGTTGTGCCCAGGTGTTATGAATGGCTTCTCAGTTAACCTCTTCCTCTTCACAGCTGATTTACAGTTTTTAATTGCAGTGTCAGATCCTGGACCACAGGGTGAGGGGAGTGAATTCTGCGGTCAACTGCTGGCTGGTTCAGGGGTGCTCCCTTCTTTTGTTTGTTTGGCCAGAGCTACCAGAGGTCTGGACTATCCCTGAACCATTCCAGGACATTTGACTGTTAGTCTTTACATCACAGGAATTTTGCTTCAGCAGAATGTTTAAGATTAATTTCTTGCAGCACAGTAACCCTCTGTCCCAGTCTTAACAACTCAACCTAAAATCTCCAGCACGTTTCCCTGGAGAATTTCTCTATATGTTGACACATATATGTTTTTTATTCAACTGTAACAAGTTTCCCATTACCACAGCATGAAGCTGCCACCACCATGCTTCACAGTGGGAATAGTGTTTTCAGCAAAGTGAGAGGGAGGAGTTAAGTTTTGTGCCAGATTTTAACTAATTCTCTGTGGACAGAAAAAAATAATAATTTCTGTCATTTGACCACAGCTTATTTTTCCAAATATTTGGGGAGTGCAAATTAAAAGTATGTCTCTTTATTTTAAAGCGTCTGTGACATGCCTATCCATCAAATACAAAAAGTCAAAGAAAACACATTTTTATTAAGAAACCTTGCATAAAACATGTGATTTTGCCCATTTTGTGACATAAATGGCATATTTTCATTTTGAACTTGGCTCAGCCAAAGTTCAACAGGAAGTGATATCAAAGGGGAACTCTTTAAGAAAGAGAACTCTGTAATCTTTGTTTATCCATTTCCATTTTCTTCCGCCTATCCGGGGTCGGGTCGCGGGGGCAGCAGCTTCAGAAGGGAGGCCCAGACCTCCCTCTCCCCAGCCACTT
>NW_013952793.1:167533-173657 GCF_001266775.1 Austrofundulus limnaeus
AAAAGGGCAGCCTTGGCGGAGTCCAACTCATACCGGAAATGAGGCCGACTTTCTGCCGGCAATGCGAACCAGACTCTGACACCGGTCGTACAAGGACCTGACAGCCCGTATCAAATGGCCCGGTACCCCATACTCCCGGAGAACCCCCCCACAAGGCCCCCCTTGGGACACGGTCGAACGCCTTCTCCAAGTCCACAAAACACATGTAGACCAGTTGGGCGAACTCACATGCACCCTCCAGGACCCTGCTGAKGGTGTAGAGCTGGTCCAGTGTTTCACGACCAGGACGAAAATCACACTGCTCTTCCTGAATCCGAGGATCTTTGTTTATTGAAACAATATTATTTGAACTCTGACTCGTCTTCATCTATCTCTGATAGAGACTCAAAATAATCGAAAGAAACATCAGATTCTTCTATATACTGTAGTCTGTGTCGTTAGCTATTTTATCAATGCTTTGTTCCATGCAGACAATCCCCTTTGACATCACTTCCTGCTCCTTCACATGCAAATATCTCAACAACTGTTCATCTCAGCAGCGGGAAATAATTTTTCCAATATGCTAATAATGTCTTCTTTCCAATATTGCCTTTATCTCCATTTCCATCTCCATCTTCTTCCGCTTATCCGTAGTTGGTTTGCGGAGGCAACAGGTCCAGGAGAGAAACCCAGACATCCCTCTCCCCAGTGACACTTTCTAACTCAACCTGGGGGACCCCGAGGCATTCCCAGGCCAGAGAGGATAATCTCTCCAGCGAGTCCTGGGTCTTCCCCGGGGCCTCCTCCCAGTGGAACGTGCCTGGAACACCTCTAAAGGGAGGCGTCCAGGAGGCATCCAAATCAGATGCCTGAACCACCTCAACTGACTCATTTTGATGTGAAGGAACAGCGGCTCTCCCCCCGGATGACGGAGCTCCTCACCCTATCTCTAAGGCTGAGCCTGGCCACCCTACGAAGGAAGATCATTATGGCCGCCTGTATCTGGGAACTCATTCTTTCGGTCATGATCCATGCCTCATGACCATAGGTGAGGGTTAGAATGAAGACAGACCAGTAAATCAAGAGCTTTGCCTTTTGACTCAGCTCTTTCTTCACCACGACTGACCGAAGCAACACCCTCATTACTGAGGATGAGGCCCCAATCCGTCGATCCAACTCCCGCTCCATCCATCACTCGTGAACAAGACACCCAGATACTTAAACTCCTCTACTTGAGGCAGAGACTCTCCCCCGACCCGGAGAGGGCATTCCACCCTTTTACGGTCGAGAACCATGGCCTCAGACTAAGAGGAATTGACTCTCATCCCAGCCGCTTCACACTCGGCTGCGAACCGCCCCAGTGCATGCTGAAGGTTTTGAGCTGAAGATGCTAACAGCACCACATCATCTGCATACAGAAGATGAGACCCTGTGGTCCCCAAACCAGACACCCTCCTCTCCACAACTGTGCCTTGAGATCCTGTCCATATACACTACAAACAGGATCTTAGACAAGGGACAGCCCTGGCGGAGTCCAACACGCACTGAGAACAAGCTCGACTTTGTGCCAAGAATGCGAACACAGCTCCTGCTTTGATTATATAGGGACTGGATCGCTTCTTAGTAGTGACCCAGACACTCCATACTCCCCCAGCACCCCCACAGAATTCCTCGAGGAACACGGTCATAAGCCTTCTCCAAGACCACAAAACACATGTAGGCCAGGGAGGCAAACTCCCATGACCCCTTTAGCAACTCTGCAAGGGTAAAGATCTGGTCCACCATTCCATGCCCAGGTTGAAAGCCACACTGCTCCTCTTGAATCCGAGGTTCAACAATCGATCTGAGCCTCCCTTCCAACACCTTGGAGTAAACTTTCCCGGGGAGGGTGAGAATAGTGATCCCACGATTGTTAGAACACACGCTCCGGTCCCCTTTCTTAAAAATGGGAACCACCACCCCGGTCTGCCACTCCAGAGGAGTTGTACCAGTCCTCCATGCGATGTTGAAGAGACGTGTCAACCATGACAGCCCCACAACATACAGAGCCTTCTGCATCTCTGGGCAAATCTCATCCACCCCTGGTGCCTTGCCACCAAGGAGCTTTTTGACTACCTTGGTGACCTCTGCCATGGTAATGGACTTGCCCTCCCCTGAGTCTTCAGACGCTGCCTTCTCAAAGGTGGACATGAAGAGTGGACTCAGGAGATCCTCAAAGTGTTCCTTCCACCGCCCAACGATATCCTCAGTCCTGGTCAGCAGTTCCCCACCCAAGCCAAGTACAGCCTGGGACAGGGAACATTTTCCTTTTCTGAGTCGTCGAACGGTTTACTAGAACCTCCTTGAGGCCAATCAAAATCCTTCTCCATGGCCTCCCCAAATTCCTCCCATGCCTGAGTTTTTGCATCCGCAACCACAGAAGCTGCAACCCCCTTTGCCACCTTGTACCTATCAGCTGCTTCAGGAGTCCTCCGGGAAAGCCAAGTCCAGAAGGCCTCCTTCTTCAGCCTGATGGCCTCCATCACCGCTGAAGTCCACCAGCAGGTCCTTTGGTTGCCACCGCGACAGGCACCGATGACCTTCAGGCCACAGCTCCTGGAAGCTAATTTAGTGCATAAGCACAAACAACAGTCAGAACCTTCCCTCCTGCAGCACAAAGCCGCAGAGGGGCAACCATCTCATCCACCGGAGTGAACTCCAACACCGAAGCACACAGCCAGGGGCTTGTGAGTATTCCCACGCCCACCCGTCGCCTCTCTCCCTGGGCAACTCCGGAGTAGGAGAGAGTCCAGCCCTTCTCCAGGAGTTGGGTTCCGGAGCCCAAGCTTTGAGTTGAGGTGAGCCCAACTATTTGTAGCTGGTAATGCTCAACCTCACCCACAAGCTCTGGCTCCTAGTGAGGTTACGTTCCATGTCTGTAGAGCCAGTCTTTGCCGCCAGGAATCAGCACGGCCAGGGACCCTCCTTCGCCTGCTGCCCGGCATGCACCCAACCTTGATGGTCCTCCATGCAGGTGTTGGGTCCACGTGGAGGTACCTTTATATTTATTTTAAGTTTCATGTGACAGGCACTTTAAGCAATGGCTTTTTCTTGACTGTTTTTCCATGAAGCTTTGCTGTGTGCAGCCTGAAGTGCTCCTTTAATCAGATCCTCTCATCTCTGCAGAAATCAGTTATCTTTTAAATCTAACTTTAATCACATTCAGTTGTGTTTAGTTTAGTAACAACATGGAAGGACTTACTGAGGTCAAACCTAGTGAAGGGCAGACTCCCTTGCTTAATACTGTATGTGTAGTAAGTGTACTTAAGAAAAAAAAACTACAATTTATCTGGGAGTGTCTCAGAATTTTATGGTTTAATTTACTTTATGGTACCAGAAGGCACAGCCTCTATTAATTAAATGGGAACTTTGTCCTCAAATAACTTACAACATTTCTAAATTAGATTTCATCAGTAAAGAAGTGTCTGAGGACACTTTAAATCATCCTTAACTTCTTAATACCTTGTCCCTAAGAAGTGGGGTTTTCTTGTTATCCTTTAAAGTGGTCTTGATGAATAGTTTTTTAAGGTTTACTGAAGATTTTCTTAGGACCATGGTAGCTTGTTCAGTCAATTTTTTCTCACAAAAATATTTTTCCCAAAATTTTCTCTTTATACTGCCTCTGGCCTTTACAAAGCACATAGAGCCAAATGTGTCCCACACAGACATGAGCTTTCAGATATAAAACATGCATCACAAAACCAAAAGTGCTGATATGGCGTGTGATGCATTAGATGTCTGATGGACTTTAACTTTGTAGCATTTTCAAAATTTAACGTATCGACTCAGTGATTATCTTTGTGGTTAATTTAATATATATTTTTTTAATTTAAAGCAAAGTTCTCAAATTAGAAATGACTGACAGCAAAACAGAGAACAAAAATTGAGCATCAATAAAAGGGATTCATTAACGGAATACCAGAATGTCAGCGATTGTGACAGTTGTTTTAATTTGAAGAGAAATTTAAAATTTAGTTTACAGAAAATTAGTCATATACTGATTTATGAAATAGGTCTATTTTAAATGTGTAACTTATAGAGTTTTAATGGTTTTGTTTTATTAATTTATCAGTTGTATTTGTTTTGTGTACTTATTTTATAAACTTTTATTTTTTTTACCTGCTCAGGACAGCAGATGAAATCAAGTCATTGTGCAAATTCTGGCATATTTATATTTTTTTGAATATTTATTAATTTAATGTGCACTGTTCTTTTAAATAAATGAATTAAATGAACGTTTTCCCTGGTAATAGATCTGCTTTTGTTGTTTAATTCTGTCCACAGATCACGTCATCACCTCATTGCATCAATGAGCTGCAAAATCTGCTTATGTCTTTTCAGCTGTTACTTCCTCACTTCAAGGCATAAAAGTGCATCAAGATGGGTTAGCTTTGACCCACTTCCATCTATTCAGAAATCCTACCGAGGTGACCAGAAAGTGTCTAAATCCCAGCTTGAAGTGATTTGTGAAAGTGACCATTTTCTGTTCTGTCTTTGCTTTTACAAAACTAATTAAGCCTTTGTGACTGGCTGCTTTGGTGTCAATGTTACCAGGGGTCTAATTTAAAACTGAGTCTTCACAGCTGATTTGCTAAGTTGTCCTATGTATAGATGACTTATGACAAAATTAATGTTTTTTTCTTTTTTCTTTTTTAATGACAAAATTAATGTTAATGTTTATAAACTAATTATCATACTTTTATCTCCCTTCACAAACCATTAAAATGTCAGTTTAGTTAAAAAGTCAAATTAGATATTTTTCCTTTCTTAAGATCAAAGGGGAAATTTGCCTTCTCATCTCTTCATGTGACTCTGTGCTGTGAATGCATCAAATTTGGGTCAGGGCACAAACTTTGCTCTCGCCCGATAACATCAACATCAAAAAGTAGCCATTAACTTATTTTACATTGCATTCATTTATCTGAAGCAACAACATTGATGTGAACAAAGCCTGCAAAGATTACTGTGTGACATGTACATTATGGGTGTAATAAGCACAAACAATTTTCAGTGTAATCCTGTATAAAAATTATTTAATAAGCAACGTTATTCTATATTATAATGCTTTTTGAAGGTTTACACAGCATTGCAAGTTGAAAAATAATAAAATGTGATATAAAAGAAATGCTTCAGATTACAGCACAAACAGCAGCCACTCTCCCACCATGCCCAGGGGAGTGAAAACAGCAAAGTGCCCCTTTCATCACATGCTGTTCTCTTAATGATTTTTAATGACAAATGAGACTATTACTTCTCCACTCAGAGGATTGTGTGGTTGTCCCACTAAGTTTGGACATATTGCTGAGGTAGACAGCCCCCCCCCCCCCCCCCCCCACACACACACACACAGTGATGGGAGCTACATCTACAGGTAGGAGAAAGGAGAGCAAAGCCCAGGCTCATGTATCTTCTCAGGCAACCCATGAATATGAACTCCCTACTTCCTGTCTCCTGTTCAGATGTGGGTGTGTGAATAAGGTAGAAAGTAAGTCAGCATATATGTGTACTTGTGCTCATTAAGACCTCTGACTATTAGCCAGGTGCTCCTACTGCTCAATATGATGTATGAGCATGTAATATTGAGCTATGAAATATATACAGCTACGTGTCAAGTATCAATAGACAATATAGTATATGTGGCCGAGATATATGTGTTTAAAGACAAAACCATTGTCTTTCATTACTAAAGGTATTCTCTCTAGTAAGCTCTGGGGAGCAATAGTTGGTGCTTTAAAATCTGTTTTTAATTTATTTGTGTATAAAGTTGTGCTGTTTGGAGCAAACACGTAGAGTTGTGTGAAAAGGTTTGGGCAGCTATGTTAATTTTCCTGATTTACCTTTATAAATCAATGATTGTTTGGATAAAAAAAATCAGTTAAATATATCATATAGGGGATGAACACAGTGATATTTGAGAAGTGAAATGAAGTTTATATTAAAATGAGGGGGAAAAAAAACAACCTGGAGTTAAAAATAATTTTAGCCTGTTCTCTGACAACGTTTTGCAGTTTGAGCACCACAAGCTTGTGTCTGTCTATCTATCTATCTATCTATCTATCTATCTATCTATCTATCTATCTATCTATCTATCTATCTATCTATCTAT
>NW_013952793.1:175616-184721 GCF_001266775.1 Austrofundulus limnaeus
AAGTCAAGGATCGAAGTGGCAGACCAAGACAAATCTCCAATAAACAGAAGTGAAGGATGTTGAACAGTCAGAGTCAACCCACAGACCAGCACCAAAGACCTACAACATCACCTTGCTGCTGATGGAGTCACTGTGCATTGTTCAGCTATTCAGCACACTTTACACAAGGAGATGCTGTATGGATGAGTGATGCAGAGGAAGACTTTTCTCCGCCCACATCACAAACAGAGCTGCTTGAGGTTTGCTAAAGCACATTTGATCAAGCCAGCTTCATTTTGGAATAAGGTGCTGTGAACTGATGAAACTAAAATAGAGTTATTTGGGCAGAACAAGGACTGTTATGCATGGAGGAAAAAGAACACAGCACTCCACGAAAAACACCTGCTACCTACAGTAAAATGTGGGGGTGGTTCCATCATGCCGTGGGGCTGTGTGGACAGTACAGGGACTGGGAATGTTGTTGAAGTTGAGGGTTGCATGGATTCCAACCAATATCAGCAGATTCTGTAGACCAATGTCCAGGAATCAGTGACAAAGCTGAAGCTGCTGAAGCCAGGGCTGGATCTTCTAACAAGACAACCACGCTAAATACTGCTCAAAATCTACTAAGACCTTCATGCAGAGGAACAAGTACAACATTCTGGAATGGCCATCTCAGTCCCCAGACCTGAATATTATTGAAAATCTGTGGTGTCACTTAAAGAGAGCTGTCCATTCTCAGAACCCATCAAACCTGAATGAACTAGAGATGTTTTGTAAAGAAGAGTGGTCTAAAATACCTTCAGCCACAATCCAGACTCTCATTAGAAGTTACTGTATAGGAAGTGTTTACAGGCTATTTCTGTGAAAGGAGGATCTACTAAATATTGAGTTAAGGGTTGTTGTTTTTTTGGTGTCTAAATTTATGCACCTGCCTAATTTTGTTTAACCAATTATTGCACACTTTCTGTAAATCATATTAATTTCATTTCACTTCTCAAATATCACTGTGTTCGTCCCCTAAATGATACATTTTACAGATTTTTTTATCCAAACAATCAATGATTTATAAAGGTAAATCAGGAAAATTTACAAATGTGCCCAAACTTTTTGATATGACTGTAGTGGACACAGCATCAGGAGAATGTTTGCGGGGAGACGCAAGCATAGAGACCCACAAACACAATTTGTTGGCAGTACATTAGATATATTAACACATAAAATACACCATTCATTCATTTTTCTGCCACTTCTCTGTGGTCAGGTCAGAGAGGTAACATGTGTAGGAGGGAAACCTGGACAGCCTTTGTCAAAGCAACACTCTCAAATTCCTCCTGGGGATCTCAAGGGGTTTCCAGGCCAGAGAAGATACATCCATGCTCCAGTGAGTTCTGAGTCTGTCCTAAGTTCTCCATCCAACGGAACATGGCCAGAAAACCTCTAGAGGGGAGCACAGGAGGCTTTTTAATTAGATGCAGAAGAGTAGCAGATTTACTCCAAGCACCCCCAAGATGACACAATCATCACCTTATTTCTGCGAGTTGAGCCTGGCCGCTTTTTGAAGAAAAAAAAACAACCTTTCAGCCACTTGTGTGTGGAATCTAATTAAGTTGTGGTCCACGTTTAATGACTGTAGGTAAGTGTTGGAACAAACCAAGTGTTGCCTTTCAGCTCAGCTCCTTATTCTTCACAACAGACTGGACCTATTTTGAATGAAAAGCCAATTCATCGTTTCATTTCCTGCTCCATCAATTTATCAAGTTTGAACTCTGTTGCAGTTTCAAACTAAATGCACTAATCTGGATCTAGCCCACGTTATACAGCATTGCATTAAAATACATTGGTACAATGCAATGAAGTGTGTTTACCACTGTCATAGGGTAGAACGATGTGGCTAAAAAACAACTTTTTGAGCTTTATACCACGTTATAATATCATTCCCTCATCAAAAACATACCCAAAGTGTTGCTCTAACTCATTCATGCAAAGTTTGAGAAATCCTTGAATCTCCCGCTGCAGATGTGTGAAGCTGCCTAAACATTTCCTGTTACAAGGTACCACCTATTTGCACAAAGCTCCTCCCTGGAGCTCAGTCTGCAGCCGAGCTCCCGCCCCGCAGAGCACCCCTCCCCTGAAGCATTGTTGTGAAGAAGTGTTGAAGTGGGAGTGTCCGAAACGGTAGGAGGTTCTTAAAGTGACATAGGACAATTTCAAGGTATTTAGATAAACTATGATGCAAAATCAAATTTATTTTTTGATATATACAGCCTTTTCATAACAAATGAAGGTAATGTAGTTACTTGATTGTGCATTGAGCAGAATGTCACCTTGATGTGGGCAGGGATAATAATATTAAATGTGCAATTAAATATATATATATATATATATATACAGTGGTTTGCAAAAGTATTCATACCCCTTGAACTTTTCCATATTTTGTCACATTACAACCACAAACATAAATATATTTCACTGGAATTTAATGTGAAAGACCAACACAAAGTGGTATACAATTGTGAAGTGGAAGCAAAATTTTACATGAATCAAAACATTTTTTACAAAAAAAAAACTGAAAAGTGCGACGTGCAAAAGTATTCAGCCCCCTTTTCCCTGAGTGCAACCAATTGCATTCAGAAGTTGCCTGATGACTGCTAATGACTCAAAAGGGTCCACCTGTGTGTAATCTAATCTCAGTACAAATACAGCTGCTCCGTGACGGCCTCAGATGTTGGTTAAGAGAATATTGGGGAGCAAACAGCATCATGAAGTCCAAAGAACACACCAGACAGGTTAGGAATATGGTTTTGGAGAAGTTTAAAGCAGGCTTAGGTTATAAAAAGATTTCCCAAGCTTTGAACATCTCACGGAGCACTGTTCAATCCATCATCCGGAAATGGAAAGAGTATGGCACCACAGTAAACCTGCCAAGACAAGGCCGTCCACCTAAACTTACAGGCCGAACAAGGAGATCACTGATCAGAGAGGCAGCCAAGAGGCCCATGGTGACTCTGGATGAAATGCAGAGAGCCACAGCTCAGGTGGGGGAAACTGTCCACAGGACAACAATTAGTCGTGCACTACACAAATGTGGTCTTTATAGAAGAGTGGCAAGGAGAAAGCCATTGTTAAAAGAAAACCATAAGAAGTCCCGTTTGCAGTTTGCCAGAAGCCATGTTGAGGACACAGCAAACATGTGGAAGAAGGTGTTTTGGTCAGACGAGACCAAAATTGAACTTTTTGGCCACAATGCAAAACGCTATGTGTGGCGGAGAAAGAACACTGCACATCACTCTGAAAACACCATCCCCACTGTCAAATATGGTGGTGGCAGCATCATGCTCTGGGGGTGCTTCTCTTCAGCAGGGACCRGGAAGTTGGTCAAAGTTGATGGGAAGATGGATGGAGCCAAATACAGGGCAATCTTGGAAGAAAACCTGTTGGAGTCAGCAAAAGATTTGAGACTGGGGCGGAGGTTCACCTTCCAGCAGGACAACGACCCTAAACATAAAGCCAAAGCTACAATGGAGTGGTTTAAAAAAAAGAATATTCATGTGTTAGAATGGCCCAGTCAAAGTCCAGACCTAAACCCAATTGAGAATTTCTGGCAAGATCTCAAAACTGCTGTTCACAAACGCTCTCCATCCAATCTGACTGAGCTTGAGCTGTTTTGCAAGGAGGAATGGGCAAGAATTGCAGTCACTAGATGTGCAAAGCTGGTGGAGACATACCCTAAAAGACTTGCAGCTGTAATTGCAGCAAAAGGTGGCTCCACAAAGTATTGACTCAGGGGGGCTGAATAATTTTGCACATCGCACTTTTCAGTTTTTTATTTGTAAAAAATGTTTTGATTCATGTAAAATTTTGCTTCCACTTCACAATTGTATACCACTTTGTGTTGGTCTTTCACATTAAATTCCAGTGAAATATATTTATGTTTGTGGTTGTAATGTGACAAAATATGGAAAAGTTCAAGGGGTATGAATACTTTTGCAAACCACTGTATATATATTTGCATCACAACAAACCCTATCAAACTCGAAATGCTGATGACAAGTGGCAAGACGGTGGCAAGCTAACGTTAACTAATTGTAGCTACAGTATATATAAATATTTACAGTCACTGCAAATGATTCATGTGAAATTCCTCTCATCTGTATGATGCAACACTCTGGTCAGTGAACCAATCAATGAGCAAGCAACAGTAGCTAATGTCAAACTGGGCCAAGCAGTCCGGCCTGGATAGAACCGTGGGTCTTGAGGTTCCAGAAATGGTGGTGGAACTATAGGCCATAAAGGTTAACACAAACACACTGAACCTGGGTTTGAAGCTAAGCCGGTCCAGTGCAAGAAGGCCTGCAGAGTCTAGAACATAATAAACAAGGGAGAGAAGGAGTCTGGGTCTGCACTTGATTTGCAAATTGAATCACCTGACTGAGACAGAAAAAATAGTTGTAAAATGTTTAATGTTGATCAGTAAATATACAGAAGCTCTTTGAAAAATTGCATGTATTAGTATTAAAGCCGGGCACATCACCAGACCAGGTGGACTGCACCCCCACTGATGCACGATAAGAGTGTACAACAAAAGTGTATGTGCCAGTGCAAATGCCATGATTGACCTCGCTAACAATGCCGTCCCACTGTAAAACCTCAACACTCCACTCATCATTTTACAACACACTACACATTTCTGCTAGTGGTGCATTTGCTCCTAATTGGCCCTCTATGTTGCACTGCAGCAGCAGTAATGGCTCACCTTACTCATTAGTACAATGGACAAGTGAGGTCAGAGCTTGTGTGTGTGTGTGTCATGTGTTTGCATGCATGTACCCACACATCTATTTAAGCTCCTAAATTAAGGACTACTTGTTTGTTTATTAAAGCGACCTAGATAGCATCCGAGACTGAATTTGTTAAAGAAAAAAAAAAACAGTAAACACTGTTACAATGAGTGTGCATGTGTGACACTTTAAAAAGTGAATAATTTAGACTGTTAGTCTGAGATGCCAAGTAAGAAGTATGTACATTTATCATATGTTTTACTTTGTCACCCAAAGAAAAGTAACAGAAAAATACATTGTATGGTATATATAATTGTCAGGGTGGTATATGGTTGAACTCAAGGATGTAAAGGATTCAAGAAAATAAAACTTAACTTTTACTATGAATAAAACAAAGGTTTGTGAGACAGCAAAACTTCCATAAACAGAAGATAAGGCACAAGGTAGCACAGGGAGGGATAAGAAGAACTCAAAGTTGTATGAACATCAATAATGCTAGACTGACACGAGATTGGAAACTGACAGAATTGATAAAGTGGAGACACATGAGCCAAATGAAGAAAGAACAGGTGAGAGTGGGTGGAGCTGCAGCAGAGGAGTAGAACTGACTGAATTTAGTGATAGCACAAATTAGTTAACAAAAACTATCCATCCATCCATCCATCCAATTATCTTTTACCTGCTTCTTGCTTTTGGGATCACTGGTGTCCACTGGTGCAAGGAGAAGGGTACACCCTGGACAGGTTGTAAGTTCATCACAGGGCCACAAAGAAACAACCATCCATACCCTCACTCTCACCTAAAGACAATTTAGAGTTACCAATTAGCCTAGCATTCATGTTTTTGGTCTGTGGAAGGAAACCAGAGTACCAGAATAAACCCACACATGTGCAGACAGAACATGCAAAGTCTACCCAGAAAAATTCCTACCAACCTGAGCCATCATGCCTAACAAAGACTAAATACATACAAGGAGCAGAACATGAATCAACCACAGAAAATACATCTTTACTAAAAGGAAATAAACCCAAAACTAAAACATTATTAACAGTACATTGTTATTTGTACTCAAGGTAAGCTGGACCTTCAGATTGTTTCAGATCTGGGTTTCCTGTCCATTCCCATTAAACCCACCATTAAAAACCTGGGGGCAACATGCAGTCTGTGCTTCTTTTTCAGCCAAGACACAGCAGGAAACCGAGTAGCAACACAAAAATAAAGGCATTCTTGCCATATATAGCTCATTTAATACGTCAATTACTTAATGATTTTTTTTACGAGTAAACCAAAACATAGCATTCGACACAGAGTCTTTTAAAGAAAACACAGTTGAGATACATCCACACCTTGGGAGCCAAAAATAATTTACAGCTTCTAGTCCTGATATCAGCCTCATCCTGAGTAAGACAGTAAGGAGTGCTGTAAGAGTTTCTATGTGTGAATGAGAGAACAAGAAACGTTTTGGAGTTTGTAAAACCTATGTGAGCGCTGGCAGATTTTGGAATAACATGGTTCAGCTCAGTTCACACAAACCTACATATAGACGAGCAGGGAAATGCCAAACGAGCTCTGCATACAGAGTTTTACAACATAGAGTCCAAACCTCATGAATAATTTGGCAAATATAAAAAAATAATGACTTGCTCTGGCTCTATTTTTCAATCCAGAGCTGTAAGATGTTTTATTTATTTATTTAACTTGAGAGCTTGTACTGGACATCAATCAGTCTAAGTTTATTTGATTTGATTTACAAGTTGTCAGACAGGAGGGAGAAGTATTTTCTGTGGCAGTTTTGAGAGCAGCTTTTTATAGCTTATTTTTAAGTGATTTTTGTGGTTTCAAATATTGAGTTGGAATGAACACACACTTGGACAAGATGGGAAAGCTGGGCTGCCAAAAAACGATGGTTGGTGTGAGGAAAGGTTCATTCAATTGAACACTGATTTATTTTATTTAATAACTTAGTAGAAACAGTCAAATTACTGATTAAAAGCATTTCTTAAAGGGATGCATATCTCCCCCGGCTTTCATGCCAGAGATTTAGACTAAGATTATCTTATGTTGAGGGATTACAGAGTTGGTGATGTTTTTGTCAAATCTGAAAAACAGTGTCATGAGCAAAATCTGTTATGAGCTAGTTATTAATTGGGGCATTTAGCCAATAACAATTAATATTACTATTAATGGATGACAGTTGCACTTGCATGTTTTTGACTCTAAATCTGTGTTCTAAAATTCTACTTACAAATCATCATTAAAAGACTCTTCATTTTAACTGGTTAAAATAGTAAGGTGTGAGTTAAAACCAACCTTTTCCAAAGTGCTGAATGACAGCATGTCTTTAGAACTGCAATATGCCACAGGCTCAGAGGTGCGCTTGATAGTGAGATGGAGTTGCACATACTGTATTGCAGTAATTGCAAAGTATCTAACATTAATTGTTGACAGTTTTTATAATGATTAAATATACAGGATATGACTTTTCCCAACTCTATTCTTGAATTGGGTTGAAAAGCATCTTTCAGGACACCCATGGACACTTACAGCATTAGACACATCATAGAAGAATGTGTGAAAATACAGTTAGAGAGAAGATGGCATGAGTTATAAAGAATTGTTTACAAATGAAGTTAAGATGGATATGCTAATCTAAAGAAATGTGTTTTCAAAGCAGTCTTGAACACAGGAAGAGAGGTGGTGTTTCTTAGGTCAGGTGGTAGAGAGTYCCAGAGGAGAGGTGCAAAGCAGGTGAAGGCCCTGCTCCCCATGGTGGAGAGRYRGRCAGTGGGTACTTGGAGGTTTAGGGAAGAAGAGGATCTGAGAGAGCATGAGGTGACGGAGAAGTGTACGAGTTCGGACATGTAAGGAGGGGCAATATGGTGGATAGCTTTAAACGTGAGAAGAAGAATTTTGAAGACGATGCGTGATTTGACTGGGAGCCAGTGGAGCTGCTGCAGGACTGAGGTGATGTGGTTATGGGAGGAGGTTTGGGTGATGACACGTGCAGCCAAGTTCTGCACCATCTGAAGCTTATGGAGGGATTTGTTGGGGAGGCCAAAACGAAGAGAGTTACGGTAGTCAATCCGTGAGGTCACAAGACTGTGGACAAGGATGGCTGTGGTGCGGGGTGTGAGAGATGGATGGAGACGGTTGATATTTCTGAGGTGGAAGTAGGCAGACCGAGGAACATTATTGAGGTGTACAGTGAAGGAGTGAGTGGTGTCGAGGATGACACCAAGACTCTTGACCTGAGTGGAGGGGGTTAGCAGAGAGTTGTTGATAGGGATGAGGAGATTATTAGATTTTGAGATGGGATTTTTGGTGCCAACAAGGATGATTTCTATTTTATCGCTATTCAGCTGAAGGAAATTGTCTGAAAACCAGTGATTGAGTTCACTGAGACAGTCAGAGAGGATGGAGGGAGGGTGTGTAGAGTTTGGTTTGGTTGACAGGTAGAGCTGTGTGTCATCAGCTTAATAATGGAAACGGACACCAAACTTGCGGAAAATGTAATCAAGAGGAAGGAGGTAAGTAATGAAGATAAGGGGTCCAAGCACAGAGCCTTGGGGCACGCCGGTGGAGTAGGGGGATGACTGAGAATGGAAGGATTTTATCTGGATTAATTGAGTGTGATCAGAAAGATAAGATTTGAAACAGTCAAACGCAGTACCTGAGATGCCAATGGATGTGAGTCTGTTGAGAATAGAATAAGAGATCGTATTAAAAGCAGCACTTAGGTCAGGTAGGATGAGGATGGACAGGAGACCAGAGTCAGCAGCAAGGAGAAGATCATTGGTGATTTTTATGAGGGCAGTTTTGGTGCTGTGGTGGGGGTGAAAACCAGATTGAAACTCCTCATAGAGGTTATTGTTGGAAAGGTGAGAGTGGAGTTGACCGGCAAAAACTTTTTCCAGAATCTTGGATAATGACCTGCTGAAGCTTGTAACACCCTGAAAGTCATGGCATGTGTCTTGGTGGTCTCTCTCACTATTCTCCTTCTCAGTGAGTCAGTTTGTGAGACCTGTCTGATGTTGGTAAATTTACGTGTTCAACAGTCCTTCCATTTCATGATGATGGATTTAACAGAATGTCTGGGGATGAAAATCCTTTTGATTCATACTTTTCATTAATCTTTTTTAGCTTCTTTGGGGGTGAATTTTTATTCTGTCACTTTTTTACATTACATATTTATTTATTTGCCACTACTTTGTAGGTTTTGATTTCACTTTGTCATTGAATACTTTTTTTTGTCAAACAGACCGATTAAGTTTGACCATGTGTTACGGCCCCTTGAAACACAGAAGGGGTCACAACACATTTAAGGAGGACACGAAGACAGAACTCA